>NC_045633.1:39756416-40056416 GCF_009829155.1 Mustela erminea | reverse complement strand
CAGGGCTGCCTGAGGGATGCTACACATATGACTGAGGGGGAACAGATGGAGAGGGGGGTGCAAGGCACCAGCTTTTGCTTTGTCTTCAGCCAGCCTCATGCTCCCTCATCATTAACATGGAAATTACAATACTTGGGATTGTTTTTTTTTCCTAATATAAGTATTTTATGCTATAAATTGCCCTCTAAGCAATACTTTTGTAGCATCCTGTAGGGTTTTTTTTTTTTTAATTGTGGTGAGAACAATTAACAGGAGGTCTACTTGCATAACAAAGACTGTTAAATCTTCTATTGTCCAACAGATCTCCAGAACTTGTTCATCTTGCATAATTAAAATGTTATATCCATTGAACAGTAACTCTTAATTCCTCCTTCTCAGACACTGGAAAACATTTTATATTCTTCTAGGAGTTTGATGAGAGTTTGAGATCAAGAAAAATGCCTGAGGTCATAATTTGCATAGAAAGGTGTTTACATAGGATGTTTGGGGGGTTTTGTTTTTGTTTTTGTTTAGGATGTTTCAGAATTATCTACTAACCTGTTCATAAAGGTGCATGCATTTTTAATTACACATAATACAGTTTAAATAAGTTTGTTCTGTATTATTTCAAACATATCTTAATTATTACAAAAATTCAGTAGTTGTATGACAACAAAAGGTCTGAGAGGGCACTTACTAAACCTACAGAAGTGTCTGTTGTTGGAAAAAGAAAAGGCCCAAAGTACCTATGTTTGCCGAAGTTGGTTTTCATTTCATCTGGTGCATTTCAATTTTTACCGAAATAAATTTATTTATAACTTGGATAAGTGATAGAAAATAAGTAATCCAGCAAGTAAATTTAAAGATTTTATTAACTCACTTTTTATTTATTTATTTATTTATTTATGAGAGAGAGAGAGAGAAGGTGAGAGCACAAGCCAGGATGGAGGGGCAAAGGGAGAGGGAAAAGCAGGTTCTCCACTGAGCAGGGAGCCCAATATGGGGCTTGATCCCAGGGATCATGATTTGAGCTGAAGGCAGATGCTTACCTGACTGAGCTACCCAGACATCCCAAAGACAAGTAAATAAATGATAAAGATCCATTTTAGAAATTATTTAAGAATCAATCTTATCTTATAAATTAGGAACAGTGGATTCAATGGTGAGACCCAAAAAGATGTGTCTGAGTTCTATTCCATAAAACCAGTAAATTTAATTTTATTGAAAATAAAGAGTGTTTGTACAAATACAATCATCCTGGATAACCTAGATACATCTTTTATCAAATAACAAATGCCCTTAAGAGATGCAAGAGGAACAAAGAGGGCTCTGTGAAGATAGAGGCAGATGGGAGAGAGATAGCCAGAGGAAGTATTAACAAAGAAACTAAATTTCTTGAAATAAGAAAATCTTTTATAATTAAAATAAGAAAACACTAACCTGGCTTCTTTGTTTATTTGATCACCATATCCCACTGTCTTCACAACAGTTAATTTCAATTGAACATTACTTTCTTGAAGTTCATATGTCTGAATTTTAAGTCCAACATTTGAGTAAAAATGTGAGGATTTTTTGTCTTTCAGATTAGTATTGAATAATGTGTCAATGAGTGTTGATTTTCCAATCCCAGTTTCCCCTGTAACAAACATAGATGCATTATCTAGGGACAAAAGATGGCTGAGAGGAAATAGCACTCTTAACCCCTAAAGTGGTTTAAAGGGTCTCAAATATTTCAATGACTATAATTTCTTTTAAAGTATACTTGCTTCTCTTAACCCTCTCAGTCATTAATATAATATAGAAAATATATACACAAAGATAATCCAATTTTGAAGAGCAATGAAACATTTAAAGAAAAAAAAGTCAAGGTAGTATGACTAACATGATGAAAACAAACACAGATCAACAGACATGGTCTTGAATTAACAGCACCAGTGTTATACTACTTAAGATAAGTTGAAATGAGCATTAAAGAAAACTAATTAATAATTCAGATGAAGAGTCAGACACTTACCCACACAGAGAATATTAAAAGAGAATCCTTGTTGGATAGATCGATTCACCAACTGATGAGGCAAACATTCAAAACCAAAATGACCAAGCATTGTTAAACAACGGACAGTATCTCCTTTGGGCTTAAAAAATAAAAATAAAATATTTTAATTAGAATTAGTAATATCATTTGAAAATATAATTTTAATATGTTAAGGAAATTAGAATTATCATTTGGTTATCATAACTTAGACAACATTCAAATGAAGTAAATTCGTAAGCAAATAAGTCTTTGTCCAGACACATAAATTTTGCTTTCAACTTACAAAATAGTAAATCTGGAGGAGGAAGAAGAAGATGGTGGTAAAGTAGGAAGACCCTAGGCTCATCTTGTCTCACCAACACAAATAGATAACTATAAAAATCATTCTAAATACCCCAGAAATCATATGAACAATGACAGAACAACTCCACACTAAAGGGAGAAAAGAGGCCTCATCAAAGAAGATAGAAAGTGTGGAGTAGTGATAAAGGGGAGAAAAAAGATAATGGGAGCTGGAATATGATTAGAGCCAAAGTTGCAGAGAATGCTGAGAGAGAGGGAAGCACACAGGAGCACACACAAGGAGAAAGTTTTGCAAAAGATATGGGCTTGGAAAACTAGAAGAACTGAGTTTCATGATTTCTTACAACCAGCAGGGCTTAAAGCCTGCAGTTTTAAAGGTAAGCTGCCTTGTCTGGGATAGACCTCCAAGGGCATGGTGCTGCTCCTGGAAAGAAGGCAGGCAAACAACCCAGGGGCAGATCCCATGGAAACAGGGCACTGATGACTGCCTGGGGTACACGGGGGGAGATTATTCCCTCTTCTCCAGGTACACACCAAAGAAGCATTGTTCACAAATATATCTCTGGGGAGAAAAAGAGCTCTCTGGCGACTTTTCCCTCATCTGCCCACAGCATAAACACAGAGTTGCTGGAAACAGCACAGTGCCAACACTGGCTGCCTAACTTTCTTACACAAAGCCCCATCCCTTGAACTCTGGTGGACTACCCTTCTCAATCAAGCTTTCCTCAAGCACAGTGTGACAGGCCCCACTTCCAAAAGACCAGCACAAATCCCTGCCCACACCATGTCTCCTGACCAGAGAGTTGTGTAGGGCTTCAGTTGTAGTGGAAATAGTATCAGGTCTCATTTACCAAGCAGACCAGAGCACAACTAGTTAAAATCATTCTGTCCAGAGACCGCGCCCTGACCAATGCAGGCAAGAATAGCCTCTGCAGACCACTGGTATGAAAAATAGAGCAACAGTAAGTGCATGCAGCACAAATCAGAAACACTCATTGAAGCATCAGACCCTGGACACTATATGACCTCTGCCTCATAAATCCATACAGGGGTCCTGAGAGTATCAGGAACAAGAAAAATAATGGGGCTTTCTAACACAAAAAAGAAGACAAAGACTTAAACAAAATGCCAAATAGAGGAATTCATCCAAAATGGAGAACAAGATAAGGTTACAACAAGAGATCGAAGCAAAGCAGATATAAGTAACATGTGTGATGGAGAATTTAAAGCAACAATCACAAGAATACTCTCTGGGATTAAAAAAAAAAAGGAATAGAAGAGATCAGTGAGACCCTTACTGCAGAGAGAAAAGAGTTTTAAAAGAATCAGTCAGAAATGGAGAGTGGAGTAAATGAGATTGGAAACAGGACTGATGCAATGAACAGCAGGCTGGAAGAAGCAGAGGAATGAATTAGTGACAGAGAAGACAAAGTAACAGAAATTAAAGAAGCTGAACAGCATAGAGAAAGTATAACACAAGAATAGACTTATGGAATTCAGTAACTCCATCAAATCTAGTAACATGCATATTACAGGAGTCCCAGAAGAAGAACAGAGAGGAAAAGGGGCAGAAATTTTATTTAAAGAAATAGTAGCTTTGAAGTCAAACTCTTACTCTTTGCAGATGACATGATACTTTATGTGGGAAACCCAAAGGACTCCACCCCAAAATTACTAGAACTCATACAGGAGTTCAGGAATGTGACAGGATATAAAATCAATGCACAGAATGCATTTCTATACACCAACAATCAGACAGAAAAAAGAGAAATTAAGGAGTTGATACAATTTATAATTGCAACAAAAACACTAAGATACCTAGGAATAAAACTAACCAGGGGAGCCTGGGTGGCTCAGTGGGTTAAAGCCTCTACCTTCAGCTCAGGTCATGACCCTGGAGTCCTGGGATCAAGCCCCTCATTAGGCTCTCTGCTCAGCAGGGAGCAGCTCTCTCTCTGCCTGCCTCTCTGCCTACTTGTGATCTGTGTCTGTCAAATAAATAAAATCTTTTTAAAAAAATCTAACCAAAGAGACAAAGGATTTTTAGTCAGAAAACTATAGAACATGTCATTGCAAATGGCAACATTTCAATTTTTTGATGGCTAATAGTCCAATACATATATATATATATATATATATACATATGTGTGTATACACACACACACACTATATATTATATATAGTATTTTATATATATGTATATATATATATATAAAACACATCTTCATTCATCTGTCAATGGACACATCTGGGCTCTTTCCATAGTTTGGCTATTGTGGACATTGCTGCTATAAACATTCGGGTGCATGTTTCCCTTCGGATCACTACATTTGTATCTTTAGGGAAAATACCCAGTAGTGCAATTGCTGGGTCATAGGGTAGCTCTATTTTAAACTTTTTGAGGAAACTCCATACTCTTTTCCAGAGTGACTACACCAGCTTGCATTCCCAATGACGTAGGAGGGTTCCCCTTTCTCTGCATCCTTGCCAACACCTGTCATTTCCTGAATTGTTAATTTCAGCTATTCTGACAAGTATAAGGTGTATCTCATTGTGGTTTTGATTTGTATTTCCCTGATGACAAATGATGTTGAGCACTCTTTCATGTGTCTGTTGGCCACTTGGATGTCTCCTTTGCAGATTATTATGCCAAGTAAAATAAGTCAATCAGAGAAAGACAATTATCATATGATATCACTAATGTGCATAATTTAGGAAACAAGAGAATCATAAGGGAAGAGAAGAAATAAAACTATGTGAAACCAGAGAGGGAGACAAACTTAAGAGGCTCTCAATCTTAGGAAACAAACTGAGGGTTATTGGCGGGTAAGTAAATGGGGGGATGGGGTTGCAGGGTGATGGACACTGGGGAAGATATGTGTTGCGCTGAGCACTGTGTCTTGGGTAAGACTGATGAACCACAGACCTGTACCCTGAAACAAACAACAGATTATATATTGATTTAAAATATTTTTTTAAAGATCCTAGAGGAGAACACAGGCAGTAACCTCTTTAACATTAGATAGCAGCTTCTTTCTAGATATGAGGCAAGAGAAACAAAAGCAAAAATAAACTATTGGGCTTCATCTAAATAAAAAGCTTCTGCACAGCAAAGGAAATAATCAACAAAATGAAAAGCCCACATGTGGAATAAGAGAAGATAATTGCAAATGACATAGCTGATGAAGGGTACAAAATGTATAAGGAACTTAAAAACTCATGCCTGAAATACAAACAATCCAGTTAAAATTAGGCAGAAGACATGAATAGAATTTTTCCAAAGAAGACATCCAGATGACCAACAGGCATGTGAAAAAATGTTCAACATCACTCATCAATAGGCAAATACAAATCAAAACTACAATGAGATACCACCTCACACCTAGCAGAATGGCTAAAATTAAGAACATAGGAAACAAAAGGTGAGGGTGTGGAGAAAGGAAAACCCTCTTACACTGTTGGTAGAATGTAAACTGGTGAAATCACTCTGGTAAACTTTATGGGAGTTCTCAAAAAATTAAAAATAGAGCTACCCTATGACCCAACAATTACACTGCTAGGTAGTTATACAAAGAGTACCAAAATACTGATTTGAAGGGATATACCTCTCCCAGTGTTTAGAGCAACGCTATCAACAATAGTCAAATAATAGAAAGAGCACAAGTGTCCACCAACTGATGAATGGATAAAAAAGTGGTATACACAATGGAACATTACTCAACCATTAAAGAGAATGAAATCTTGCAATTTGCAATGACATGGAAAGTGTGTTATACTAAGTGAAATAAGTCAGTTCAGAGAAAGACAAATACCACATTTCACCCATAAGTAGAATTTAATTAAAAAATGAACATAAGGGGGTAAAAAGAGAGGAAAACCAAAAAACAGACTCTTAACTATAGAGAAGAAACTGATTATTACCAGAGGGAATTGGATAGGAGGATGTGGTAAATAGGTGATGGGGACTAAGGAGCTCACTTGTTTTGATGAGCACCAAGTGTTGTATTCCTGAATCACTAAATTCTACATGTGAGACTAATATTACACTGTATGTTAACTAACTGGAATTTAAATAATAATTTGGAGGAGAAAATATGTGGTATATGTATATGCAATGGAATATTACTTAACCATGAAAAAGAATGAAGTGTTGTCATTTGCAACAGCATGGATGGACCTAGATGGTATAAAGCTAGGTGAAATAAGTCACTTAGAGAAAAACATGTACCATATTGTTTTTCTTATATTTAGAATTTAAGATACAAAGCACACAAAGAGAAAAGGACAAACAAAAAAATAGACTCTTAAATTCAGTGAAGAAACGTGTTTCTCAGAAAAAAGATGGGGGGGTATAGGGAAATAGATAAAAGAGACTAAGAGTACATTTATCATTATGAGTAGTGAGTAATGTATTGAATTTTTAAATCATATTGTTTATCTGAAACTAATATAACACTGCATCTTTTATTCTTTTTTTAAAAATCTTTTTAATAACATATAATGTATTATTAGCCCCAGGGGTATAGGTCTATGAATTGCCAGGTTTACACACTTCACAGGACTCACCATAGTGCATGCCTTCCCCAATGTCCATAATCCAACCACCCTCTCCCTACCTCTGCCCTGGCAACCCTCAGTTTGTTTTGTGAGATTAAGAGTCTCTTATAGTTTGTCTCCCTCCCGATCCCATCTTGTTTTGTTTATTCCTTTCCTACCCCCCATGTTGCCTCTCAACTTCCTTATATCAGGGAGATCATATGATAATTGTCTTTCTCTGATGGACTTATTTCGCTAAGCATGATACCCTCTAGTTCCATCCACCTCATTGCAAATGGCAAGATATCCTTTCTTTTAATGGCTGCATAGTATTCCATTGTGTGTGTGTATGCATATGTATACACACACACACACACATATATGACCTCTTCTTTATCCATTCATCTGTTGATAGACATCTAGGTTCTTTGGTTATTGTGGACATTGCTGCTATAAACATTTGGGTGCAGGTGCCCCTTCGGATCACTACATTTGTATCTTTAGGGATAATACTGCATCTTAATTACACTGCATCTTAATTACACTAATATAACACTGCATCTTAATTACACTTAATTAAGTGAGTCTACTCAAGCTTTAAATTCCAATACTGGAGGGTTGCCTGGGTGGCTCAGTGGGTTAAGCCTCTGCTTTCAGCTCAGGTCATGATCTTAGGGTCCTGGGATCAAGCCCCACATCAGGCTCTCTGCTTGACAGTGAGCCTGCTTCCCCCTCTCTCTGCCTGCCTCTCTGCCTCCTTGTGATATCTCTCTCTCTCTGTCAAATAAATAAATTTTTAAAAATCTAAAAAAAAATTCCAATTCCAATTCCAAAAAATTTAAAAAAAAACAAAAAACTAGGCATCCTCATGTATTGATGGTTGTAGTACAAACTGACAAAATATCTTTATGGAGTGATTTGATAATTACTATCAAATTTTGTATTGTGTATATTTTCTAACCCAACAGTTCCATTTCTAGCACAGTATTCAAAAATATACATGAAAAAGTATGTAGAAGTATATTAAAAACAGCATTACATGGAATTGGGAAGAAGAAAGAAGGAGAAGAAGGAAGAGGAGGAGGTGGGGTAAGAAAAGAAAAAAATAGCAGGAGTTACCTTATCACTACCTGGAGGGGACTGGTTATTGAAGAAAAGTACATTTATAACAGCTCTGTACTAGAAAGTACAGAGCTATTAAGAAGAATAAGGTTGATCTGTGTGCTGATATGAAAGTCGTCCAGAGATTAGTTATTGCTGGTTAAAAAAAAAAAAAAAACTAGAATGAGAGAAGTGTCTTCTCTTTCTTATTGTTTGAGCATGATAATTTTATTATTCAAATGAGAGAATAAACTAGTTGCCAATTGTAAAAGGATTCAAAAAAAGACCCTGTAAGATTACTTGCTAAAAGATATATAGCAAGCATTTATATATCAGATTTAAGTTTGACTATTGGCCTTTCAGATCCCTTCTATTTCTAAAATCTTATTATTTTAATATCATGTAAACAAAGGGGTGTTCACCATGGTTTAATGCAAAGGGGGGATCAAAGAAAATATGGAATGGACATTAGTCAGTGGTTTAGTTTCTGAAACAAAACTTTGACAGTGATTTAAAAAGCAGTGAAGATGAAAGGTGGATCAAGTGTGATTTTAAAAGTGTGACTGATATAGAAATAAAATCGAATTAAGACATTCACTCCAAGGCGCCTGGGTGGCTCAGTGGGTTAAAGCCTCTGCTTTTTTCAGAGTCCTGGGATCAAGCCCCACATCGGGCTCTCTGCTCCGCGGGGTACCTGCTTCCTCCTCTCTCCCTGCCTGTCTCTCTGCCTGCTTGTGATCTCTGTCAAATAAATAAATAAAGATCTTTTAAAAAAAAAAAAAGACATTCACTCCAAAGGAGTACCAGTGAGAAGGAAAAGAAAAAAATTGTAGTTTGGATATAGAAAAACCTGCATGTTTAGAGGAAGAGAAAACACCAAGAAGAGAGCCATTAGTTGTTAAGACAATGGGGGTGGGGAGAATGAAAGGGAAGAAATCAGAGAAGGAGACAAACCATATGATACTCTTGACTCCAGGAAACAAACTGAGGGTTGCAGAAAGGGAGATGGGTAGGGGGCTGAGGTAACTGGGTGGTGGGCATTAAAGAGAACACATGATATGATGAGCACTGGGTGTTATACTGAACTTATGAATCATTGAACATTATATCAAAAACCTTAACTAACTGAATTTAAATTTTTAAAAAAGACAAACGAACATTATTTAACATAGATCAATATTCATGTATATATTTGAAATTCTGCTCAAAAAGAATTCAAAACTGAGTTTTCACCCATTCAGGCATACTATTCTTCTTTTTTAGTTAAATTTTTATGTGAATTATTATATATTATCCCTAGTACAGAGATCATCTTAAAATGAAACTTGGTTCAATCTCCCACTGAGCAAAGAAATAAGCAAGGATTTACCCAAACATTTCCTAGAATAATTCATTTAAAAGTTACTTATTATCAGCACATAAAGTTCCACAAATACCTGCATCAAAGTAAGGCTATTCTTCTCACCTAATAGGAAGTTCTGGAGTTTTAATTTGTTATTCTTTGGTGTTAAATAGGAATACTCTTTTGCACTACTGAAAAGGTCTGTAAACTCAAGAAACAGGCAATGGTTATTCAAACCATTATTGGTATTTAACTCCAATCAATATAAAAGTTAATTCATGTGCAAACATAACAAACATGAGCCTTTATCATCTATGTCTATATCATTTTACTGAGTCAATATTTCAAATTTATTCAATCTCATTAAAGTACAAAATGGAAAGTTCCATTTGAAAGATATACTCAACTATATCTTCATCATGGGGTATTGGTGTGGGCATGCACATTGGTTTTTCTGCCATTCCAGGCTGAAAGAGCTGAAAATGAAGAAATAAAAATTGTATTAAAATTACTTTAAAATTAAATTACTTTAGAAGGCTATATTCCTATAATATAATTTAGATCAATAAGGAAGTCTAATAGGACATTATCCCAGGTTTTGGCTTTCAGTCCACACAACTGACCTATTTTAAATTGTGGCTGTTTTTCTAGACAGGTTTCTATATAATAAATAATATGTAATATTTAACTTACAATGTATACAGATACATTAAATCATAAACATGCAAAATCATCTAAAGAAAGTAAACTCTCTTCTGAAATCAAGACAACAGAGAACATTCTTCTTTAAGGTGCTATGTGGTTAGGGTTAGAATAACAAAATAAAATAAAGTACAATGTGGGTGGGAAATAGGTAACTTTGCTTTAAAAAGTGCTTAAAAGAATCAGGAAAACACAGAATTACTTAACTTTCAAAAATAGCTTACCAGGGAAGACTAGGGTGTTACAGTGTACTTATTCAAGGAGAATTGGAAAAGAAAAGCTTATAAAATCTAAACAAGTCCCTTAGACATTTAATTAAATTAATAATTGTCATTTATGATGCTCTTTACGCACCTAGTATTGTGCTGAGTGCTTATGTGCTTCAGCTCCTTTAGTCCTCATAGTAGATAGATATATACATATTTTTGTTGCCATATGCCAAGAGAGAAAATTCAGATTCAGAAAAATTCAAGTAACTTACTTATCCAAGATTTCAATTATGCAGGAGACATAGGTCTAAACAGATCCAAAGCTGGTGTTCTTTCTACTGTCCCCAGTTATGGACCAAATAGTCGCTGTGTTTGCAACACTGTCGTAAAGGGAGGAAAGATACAAAAAGAGCATGTTGTGCTGATTTCTAAACAGAACTGCCTGAGAAGAACATGCCGCCCTACTTTTGAGTACAGCACAAAGATATGAGAAATGAGGCATGATTTAAAAGGAAATATTATATACAAGTATACCAAAAAGAAAAGCAAGCAGAATGAAAGAATGGCTCTGTACCATGGTTTCTTCACTTGATACATCCCGAGGATTATTCCTCTTTTGTGTATATACTGACCTCAATTTTTTTTCCTTTGTAACAAATAATGTCCTCTAATAAAGATAGTGTTCTGTTTTATGGTATGGTTTACTCTAGTCTAGTATATATGAAAGTTCTATATTATTTAGCAGAACTTTAATGATGGGCATTGCAGTGATTTCTAGTATTTAATTACAATCAACAATAAACATCTAAACCACGAAAAAGATTATTTCTTAACTTCTTCTACCTATCCTCTCAGAATTTGAAATATTACTGTAAATTCAAGAGCTTTGAGTTTTAGTTATGCAGATGAAAAAGTTCTGGAGATCTACTAAATACCATGGTAACTTGGAGATCTACTAAATATCATGGTAACTATAGTTAATAATACTGCATTGCATACTTGAAATTTGCTAAAACTTTGCTAAAAGAGTAGATCTTAAGTGTTCGTCCACCCCCCACACATACACATGCATACAATGGTCTACCTATGTGAGGTGATGGTAGATTTATTGGGATAATCACTTCACAATGTATAGGTATATCAAAATATCACATTGTATATCTAAAATATATACAGTTTTTATGTGTCAATTACATCTTAACAAAGCTGTAAAAAAAGAGAAAAATATTTTCAGAGAGAGTATCTCTAACTGCTGACTTTTTGGCAAGCCTGTACAAGATGTCTTGAAAACTAGAGATACAAGTTATCTAGTATTTTAAAACCTAATTAACTGTGCCTTAAACAAATTGGAGTTTACTTATGTCACATAAGTCTTGAGCAAAAATTCCCAAAGTACGTTCCCTGTGACTCAGGAGATCACTGATACTTTTTCAAGGAATCCATAAGAACAAAATTTTTTGTAGGGGCACCTGGGTGGCTCAGTGTGTTGGGCTGCTGCCTTCGGCTCAGGTCATGATCTTGGGGCCCTGGGATCAAGTCCCACATTGGGCTTTCTGCTCAGTGGGGAGCCTGCTTCTCTCTCTCTCTCTCTCTCTCTCTCTGCCTCTCTGCCTGCTTGTGATCTCTCTCTCTGTCAAATAAATAAATAAATTTTTTTTAAAAAAGAACAAAATTTTTTCTAATAATATGAAGGTAATTTGCTTTTGCCAATGTGTTGACATTTGCACTGATGGTTCAGAAACAGTGGTAGGTAAAGCTGGTGCTGCTTTAATCTGGCAGTGGCACCAAATTGTATTATTAGTCATTGTGTTAGTCACTTCACACATTCATGCAAAAAGAAAAAGAAGGTGAGTACCCATAAATATTTATACTATGCAAGTGTGATGGATGTCTTAGGTAAAATAAGTTATGTGACTGTGAGAAATAATAACTCCTTTTGTCAAGGAACACCAATTTCCATTGAAAAAACAACTGACAACACTAGTTTTCAGGCTTTGTTATTTCTAGGACAGTTTCTTGAAAACGAATAAAATGTGCTTTGTAACTTGAAGGAAAATAACTGGAAATAATATGTTGCAAATGGTAAAATTTTAGTCTTTTGGTTTCTAGAGAACTCCTATCCACCAACATTTTCCTGACAGATTCCTAATGCTTACAAACTTGCCCTAAAAGATTAGTGGTGATATAAACAAATACAAAATTTTTATGTTGTATAATGAAGTATGTCAGCATTAAATAGACTAAGGTTCCCAACTATTGACATTTGAGGCTGTATGATTCTTTGTCGTGAAAGGGCTATAAGATGTTTAGCAGCATCTCTGGCCTATACTTAGTAGATGACAGCAACAAGACTAGAGTGTGACAACCAAACCTGTTTCCAGATATTGCCAAATATTTCCTAAAGGGTAAAATCACCCCCTCAGCCAAGAAACACTGGGTTGAATAATGTAAACAGATATTTTCCAAATGACCAATGCATTACATTACAAAGTTATACATGAGTTCAAGATCCATTTGGAGAGTGAGATAGAACAACAGATTTTAATGTAATAAAACAAAAAGTTCTTTAATATTGTTTGAGATTCTACATTGCAACTTAGCTTATCACATTTTGGTGGAGTATCAAAGGAAAACATTAACAATTATGTGAGAAAATTACTTAAGGATTCCTTTTTCTCCATCTACATATGTGTATGAAACCAGATTTTCTTCAGAAATACCAACCAAGGCAACACATCAAGAGATTGAATGTAGAAGCAGATATGGTCATTGAACTGTCTTTTAAATTTTTGCTTTTTATATTAAGTGAGAATATAGTTACATTATGATGTAAAATTTACCCTATTAATTTCAGCAGATTTCAGTAAATTCACATTGTATCTCCAGAACTCCTTCTTTTCTCAAAGTGATTATACTCATTAAATAGCAACTGACCATCCCCTTCACCCTCCCCTCAGTCCCTGGCAATCTTTGTCCTTACTGTGAATGTCAGAACTTGGATACTCTAGGTATTCCATATAAGTGGAATTATATAATATTTGCCCTTTTGTAACTGAATTATTTCATTTAGCATAATATCTTCAAGATTTATCCATGTTGTAGCATGTGTCAGAATTTTCTTCCTTTTTTAAGTTTTTTATTTAAATTCAATTTAGTTAACCTATAGTGTATTATTACTTTCATGGGTAGAATTTAGTGATTTATCAGTTGCATATAATACCGGTGTTTATTCCATAAAATTTTCACCCTTTTTTTTTTTAAAGATTTTATTTATTTATTTGACAGAGAGAAATCACAAGTAGATGGAGAGGCAAGCAGAGAGAGAGAGGGAAGCAGGCTCCCTGCCGAGCAGAGAGCCCGATGCGGGACTCGATCCCAGGACGCTGAGATCATGACCTGAGCCGAAGGCAGCGGCTTAACCCACTGAGCCACCCAGGCGCCCCAATTTTCACCCTTTTAAAGGCTGAATGATATTCCATCGTATGCATATACCCCATTTTGTTTATCCATTCATCTGGCAATGGACACCAGGTCTCTTCCACTTTTTGGCTATTGTAAATAATGTTGCAATGCAAATATTTATTTGAGACCCTGATTTCAATTTTGTGTGGGTATATGCCCAGGAGTAGAATTTCTGGATCAGATTGTGAGTCTGTTTAATTTTTTAAGAAACTGCTTAACTGTTTTCCACAGCAAGTGTACAGTTTTACATTCCCACTAGTAATGCACAAATGCTTCCTTTTCTCCACATCATTCCCAATATTTGCATTTTGTAACCTTCCTAGTAGTAGTAGCAGCCCTCCTAGTAGGTATGAAGTAGCCTTTCTAGTAGGTGTGAAGTAGCATCTTGTAGTTTTGATTTGCATTTCCCTAATAATTGGTGATGTTGAATACCTCTTCATATGCTTATTGACTATTTGTATACCTTGTTTGAAGAAAGGTCTATTCAAGCCTTTTGCCCACTTTTTAATGTGGTTGTCTCTTATTTGTTGTTGACTTGTAGGAGGTTTTATATTCTGGATATTTATATCTTATCAGATATATAATGATTTGCAAATGATTTCTTGTATTTTGTTAATTGTCTTTTCACTCTATACTAGGGTCCTTTGATCTACAGAAGTATTAAATATTCATGAAATCCAATTTATTTTTTTTCTTTTGTTGTCTGTGCTTTTGATGTCAACTGCAAGAAATCATGGCCAAGAGCATGTTATGAAGTTGTACTCCTATGGTTTCTTCTAAAAGTTTTATAATTTTAGCTCTCACATTTAGATCTTTGATCCATTTTGAGTTAGTTTTGTATATGGTGAAAGATTAGGGTCAAACTTTATTCTTTGAGATATGAACATCCATATTTCCCAACACTATTTGTTGAAAAAATCCATTCGTTCCTCATTGAGTATGCTTGGGACTGTAGTTGAAAAATCACTTGATTATATATGTGAGTGGTTATTTCTGGGCTTCCTCTTCTATTTCATGGGTCTATATATTCGTCTTTATGCCAATGACACACTGTTTTATTACTGTAGCTTTGTAATGAGTTTTGATATCAGAAAGTGTGAGGCTTCCAACCTTTCCCTATTTTCAAGATTTTTTGCCTTTATAGGACCCCTGAAGACTCTTCATGAATTTTAGAACAACCTTTCCTATTTTGGGAAACATTTTTTTTTAAGATTTTATTTATTTATTTGACAGAGAGAGATTACAAGTAGGCAGAGAGGCAGGCAGAGAGAGTGAGAGGGAAGCAGGCTCCCTGCTGAGCAGAGAGCCTGATGCAGGGCTTGATCCCAGGACCCTGAGACCATGACCTGAGCCGAAGGCAGAGGCTTAACCCACTGAGCCATCCAGGCACCCCTCGGGAAACATTTTTGAATTCTGATAGGATTACACTGAATCTGGAGGTCATTTTGAATAATACTTACATCTTAACAATATTAAGTTTTCCAATTTATGAACAGAAGATGTTTATGTTTGTCTTTTTTAAAAAAATTTTAACCAGCTTTCTTTTTAATTAAGCCAAACATTTAAGAGATTTGAAAAACTACAATTCTCAACAAATTTCCTTTGTTTGAGAAAATATTGTTTAGGAGCTTACAAGGAAGATGGCAAAGTAAGAGGACTCTAAACCCACCTCAACCCATGGATATGACTAGATAACTCTTGCATCAGAGCAAACAACACAGAAAAAGGACCCAAACACTGACTGAACAAATTCCACAACTAAATGTAGAAGAAAAAAAGAGAGAGAGAGAAAGTGGGAAGGGTGAGCACTAAGTGAGAACACAAATACCAATAGATCTGACCACCAGAGGAAGGGAGCTATGGGCAAGAGAAGAGAGAAAAAACTACTAGCACACCAGGGAGCCTACAAAGGGAAGAAAAATCCCGATAGCATCTGGCTTTGAAAATAAGAGGGGCCAAATTTCTCATGCTCAGAACCATCAGGACTTAAAGCCTGGAACTTTCAAAATCAGCAGAATTGGTTCTGAGACAGCCTGAAGGATGATAGGAGGCTGAACCCCTTACCTTAAGGAAACAGCACAACAAACAGCCCACAGATACGCAGGAGGAAGACTAATCTCAGAGTTCACTGAGGGGCTTCTCCAGGAATAAAGGAGCTAAAAGTTGGCATTTCCCTCCCCTACCCCTCATCAAAAACACACAGCCATCTTCCAGAACCAGCAAGGCTCCAGAATTCACTACCAAACTTGCTTACTACATGCTCTAGCCTCTACCAACAGACCTGTTTCAGACTTGGGAGCTGTGGATCCTCTCCCCCAGAGAATCTGTGCAAACCTTGACAATACTGTATCTTCCAACCTGCCACAGAGGATGTATACACCTTGTTATAACTGCACCCCTCACCTATGCATGTTTTGCAGTGTCCCTGGGGGAGGAGGACCAGCACCCCCTAGTTAAAAATGCACATCCCACCCACTGCTTTCAAGAGCAACAGACTTAGCTGACTTTCTTAACACAGAGAAACAGACATAGAGAGAAAGGTGAAATGAGGAGTAACATGTCACAAATGAAAGAACAGGACAACTACAGCAAGAGACCTAAGCAAAACAGACACAAGTAACATGACTGATAGAAAATTTAAAGTAATTATCATAAACATAGTCACTGGACTTAAGGAAAGACTGGAATACCTCAGTGATATCCTTAACAAAGAAATAGAAAACATTAAAAAAAAAAAAGAACCATCAAAGATGAAGGACACAATAAATGAAATTAAAAATACATTTGATGATGAGGTACCTGGGTGGCTCAGTCAGTTAAGTGTCTGCCTTCAGCCCAGGTCATGATCACAGGGTCTTAGGATTGAGCCCTGCACTGCGCTCCCTGATCAGTGGGGAGCCTGTTTCTCCTTCTGTCCCTCTCCCTGTTTGTGTGTATGCTTGTGCTCTCTCACTCTCTCTCTTCAAATAAATAAAATCTTTAAAAAAATACACTTGACAGCAGGGTACCTGGATGGCTGAGTCAGTTAAGTGTCTAACTCTTGGTTTCAGCTCAGGTCATGATCTCATGTGTTGTAGGGACTAGCCCACATTGGGCTCTGTTCAGTGGGAAGTCTGCATAAAGATTTTCTCCTTCTGCTTCTCCCCTCATCCATTCACTTTCTTTCTCTCTCTCTCCCAAAATAAATAAATAATTTTTTTAAAAATACACTTGGGGTACCTGGGTGGCTCAGTCAGCTAAGCAGCTGTCTTTGGCTCAGGGATCATGATCCCAGGGTCCTGAGATCATGCCCCACGTCAGGCTCCCTGCTCAGTGGGGAGTCTGCTTCTCCTTCTCCCCCTACTTGTGCTGTCTCTTGCTCTCTCTCTCTCTCTTTCTCTCAAATAAATAAATAAAATCTTCTAAAAAATACACTTGGTGGAATAAATAGGCTAGAGGAAACAGAGAGGAAAAAATAATAAACTAGAAGACACAGTAATGAAGCTGAACAAAAGAGAGAAAAAAGAATTATGCAAAATGAGAATAAAGTTAGGGAACTCAGTGACTCCAACAAGCATAATAATATTCACATTATGGGGATCCCAGAAAGAAAAGAGAGACAAAAGAGGGAAGAAGTTTTATTTGAAAAAATAACAGCCAAAAGCTTTCCTAATCTGGGGTAGGAAACGAATATCTAGATCTAGGAGGCTCAGAGATGACCCAACAAATTCAACACAAGCATATCCACAAGATATACTGTAATTAAAATAGGCATGTGCTGTGATGAACATTGGATGTTATATGCAACTGATGAATCATTGAAAATTACATCAAAAAGTTATGATGTGCTATATGCTGGCTATCTGAACATAATAAAAAATAAAATAGGGTGCCTGGGTGGCTCAGTGGGTTAAGCCGCTGCCTTCGGCTCGGGTCATAATCTCAGGGTCCTGGAATTGAGTCCCGCGTCGGGCTCTCTGCTCGGCGGGGAGCCTGCTTCCTCCTCTCTCTCTCTCTCTGCCTGCCTCTCTGCCTACTTGTGATCTCTCTGTCAAATAAATAAATAAAATCTTTAAAAAAAATAAAAAATAAAATAGCAAAATGTAGTGAAAGAAGAAAAAATTAAAAGCAGCAATATGAAAGACAGTTGCATACAAGGGAAACCTCATAAGGCTATCAGTGGATTTTTTTCAACAGAATATTTGCAAGCCAGAAGGGAGTAGCATGATACATTCAAAGTGCTGAATGGGGAAAATCTGCAGCCAAGAATGCTCTATTCAACAAGGCTATCATTCAGAACAGAAGGAGACTTAAAGAGTTTCCCAGATAAACAAAAGTCTTTCAGGAGAAAGAAAAAGTGGCAGCATAAAAATAGGAAACACAAAAACAATAAAAATGAACGTTTCTGTAAAAAATCAGTCAAGGAACTCATAAAATAAAAGTACATAAAATATGACACCATATACCTAAAACACGGGGAGGAGAGGAATGAGAGTGGGTTCAAACTTAAACCACAATCAACTTAGTATGCATAAGGTGGTATATACAAACCTAATGATAACCACAAATCAAAAATCGCTAAGATATGCAAAGAAAAAGAAAGAAACCAAATATATCACTAAAAGAAACCAGCAAACAATGAAAGAGAAAAAGAGAAGAAAGGATCACAGAAAAACTTCATAACTAACTACAAAACAAGCAATAAAATAGCAATAAACTCATACTTATCAATACTTACTTTGAATGCAAATGGACTAAATGCCCCAAACAAAAGACGTAGGATGACTGAATGGATTAAAAAAAATAAGACCCATGTATATGCTGCCTACAGAAGACTCATTATAGACCTAAAGACACCTGCAGGTGGAAACAGAGAAATATTTACCATGCAAAAGGATGTCAAAAGAAAGTCATAGTAGCAGTACTTACATCAGACAAAATTGATTATAAAACAAAGAGTGTTAAAAGAGACAAAGGAGGACACCATACAATAATAAAGGGCTCTGGGTTTATGCTTAGGGGGTGGAGTAGGGAACGGCACCAACCAGCTCCATCTTGCCATTTGCAATGTTGTGGATGGAACTTGAGGGGATTATGCTAAGCAAAATAAGTCAAAGAAAGAAAAACAAATACCATATGATTTCACTCATATGTGGAATTTAAGGAACAAAACAGATGAATAGAGGGGAAGGGAAGGAGAAATAAAATAAGAGGAAAGCAGAAAGGGAGGCAAACCATGAAAGACTCTTAACTATAGGGAACAGAAAGTGTTGCTGGAGGGGAGGCTGGTGGGGTAACTGAGTGATGGGCATTAAGAAGGGTATTGAAGTAATGAACACTGGGCAGTGTATGCAACTGATGAATCACTGAATTCTACCTCTGAAATTAATAATACAGCACATGTTAATTAAATTAAATTTTAATTTTAAAAAATAAAATAAACTAGAATTTAAGCTCCACTGGTTACAAGAACTCATGAAATTCAGCCCCTCTCACCTTCTAAACCAATAGCTTTGGGAAACATTCTCCTTGTGTGTGTTCCCTTCTCTGTTGTCCTTCTCCATGACCATGGCTCCCTCCCCTTCTCAGCACCTACAATCTGTTTCACCCTTAAACCATATCTCTGTACTTCCTACCTTCTTTGATGTTGCCTTTTCTCTCCCCTTAGCTGTGGAGTTTGTCTTCAGGTCAATTTCTGAGGTATCAGAATGATTTGATAGTTATCTAGTTGTGTTTGTGGGGCAAGGGGAGCCTAGGGTTCTCCTACTCCTCTACCATCTTCCTCTCCTCTAAACAAGTTTAATAAAAAAAAAAAATTATTAAGTTATCTTCTCCTCTCCATCTCCCCAATGGAGAGGAAAAGGGAACTGGGGGAAATTGGAGGGGGAGATGAATCATGAGAGACTGTGGACTCTGAAAAACAATTTGAGTGTTTTGGAGGGGTGGGGGTAGGAGATTGGGTGAGCCTGGTGGTGGGTATTATGGAGGGCACATATTGCATGGAGCACTGGGTGTGGTGCATAAAAAATGAATTCGAGAACACTGAAAAGAAATTAAAAAAAAAATTTTTTAAAGAAATTATTAAGCTATCATGGGAGATGTAAAAAGACAGAAAGAGAGCTCTAGAACATATTCTAGGACTGAGGAGTATACCCAAGAAAGGACATATGGTTAAAGATTGGATAAAAAGACAGGACCCATCCATATGCTGTCTACAAGAGACTCATTCTGAACTAAAGAAACATCCAGACTGAAAGTGAAGGGATGGAAAACCATCTTTCATGCTAATAGACCACAAAAGAAAGCTGGGGTAGCAATTCTTGTATCAGATAAATTAGATTTGAAGGTAAAGACTATGGTTAGAGATACAGAAGGACACTACATCATTCTTAAAGGGTCTATCCAAAAAGAAGATCTAGCAACTACAAATATCTATGACCCCAACATGGGAGCAACAAACTAAATAAGCCAATTGTTAATCAAAATAAAGAGATATTGATAATAATACATTATTTGTAGGGGATCTGAACACTCCACTCTCAGCAACAGACAGATCATCTAAGAAGAATAAACAAAGAAACGAGAGGTTCAAATGACACACTGGACAAGATGGACCTCATAGATACATAGAGAACATTCCACCCTAAAACAACAGAATACTCATTCTTCTCGAATGCACATGGAACTTTCTCCAGAATAGACCACATACTGGGTCACAAATCAGGTCTCAACCAATACCAAAAGACTGAGATTATTCCCAGTGTATTCTCAGACCACAATGTTTGAAACTGGAACTCAAATACAAGAAAAAAGTAGGAAGACATTCAAACACTTGGAATCTAAAGAATATCTTGTTTAAGAATGTTTGGGTTCGGGACGCCTGGGTGGCTCAGTTGGTTAAGCAGCTGCCTTCGGCTCAGGTCATGATCCCAGCATCCTGGGATCGAGTCCCACATCGGGCTCCTTGCCCCGCAGGGAGCCTGCTTCTCCCTCTGACTCTGCCTTCCACTCTGTCTGCCTGTGCTCGCTCTCGCTCTCTCTCTCTCTCTCTCTGACAAATAAATAAATAAAATATTTAAAAAAAAAAAAAAGAATGTTTGGGTTAACCAGGAAATCAAAGAAGAACTTAAACAATTCATGGAAACCAAGGAGAACTTGGTCCAAAACCTATGGGATATGGCAAAGGTGGTCTTAAGGGGGAAATACATAGCCATCCAAGCCTCACTCAAAAACAAAACAAAACAAAACAAAAACCCAGAAAAGTCCTGAATATACAAACTGTCTTTAAACTATGAAGAACTGGAGAATCAACAACAAATTAGGCCTACTCAACACACGAGAAGAGGAATAATTAATATTGGAGCAGAAAGAGCAGAGATTAATGAATAAGAAACCAGAGATACAGTAGAACACATCAAGAAAACTAGAAGCTTGTTCTTGGAAAGAATAAACAAGATCAATAAACCACTGGTCAGATGAATCCAAAAGAAAAGAAAAAGGACCCAAATTAATAAAATTCTGAATCAAAAGGGAGAGATCACAACTAACACCAAGGAAATAGAAACAATAATCACAAATCATTATCAACAGCTATATGCCAATAAGTTAATCAATCTAGAAGAAATGGATGCAGTCCTGGAAACCTATAAACTCCTAAGACTGAAACAGGAAGAAATTGACAATCTGAATAGACCAATAACTAGTAACAAGATTGAAGCCGTGATCAAAAACTCCTAAAAAAAAACACAAGACAGGACCTGATGGATTCCATGGGGGAATTCTACCATTCAAAGAAGAAATAATACCTATTCTCCTGAAGCTATTTCAAAAAACAGAAACAGAAGAAGAACTTCCAGACTCTTTCTAAGAGGCCAGCATTATTACCTTGCTCCCCAAACCAGGCAAAGACCCATCAAAAAGGAGAATTTCACACCAAAATCCCTGGTAAATCTAGATGCCAAGATTCTCAACAAGATCCTAGCCAATAGGATCCAACAGTACATTAAAAAGATTATCCACCATGACCAGATGTGATTTATTCCTGGGATGCAAGCGTGGTTCAACATTCTCAAATCAATCAATGTGATAGAACACATCAATAAGAGAAGAGAGAAGAACTACATGGTCCTCTCAACTGATGCAGAAAAAGCATTTGACTAAATACAGCCTTTCCTGATCAAAACACTTTAGAGTATAGGGATAGAGGCAACATTCCTCAACTGCCTAAAATCCATCTGAAAAACCCACGGCGAATATCATTCTCAATGGGGAAAAGCCAAGAGTCTTTCCCTTAAGAACAGGAACATGACAAGGATGCCCACTCTCACCACTATTGTTCAACATAGTACTAGATGTCCTAACAATCAGACAACAAAAAGAAATAAAATGTACTCAAATTGGCAAAGAAGAAGTCAAACTCTCTCCCTTTGCAGATGGCATAATACTTTATATGAAAAACCCGGGCGCCTGGGTGGCTCAGTGGGTTAAGCCGCTGCCTTCAGCTCAGGTCATGATCTCAGGGTCCTGGGATCGAGTCCCGCATCGGGCTCTCTGCTCGGCAGTGAGCCTGCTTCCTCCTCTCTCTCTCTCTCTCTGCCTGCCTGCCTCTCTGCCTACTTGTGATCTTTCTGTGTCAAATAAATAAATAAAATCTTTAAAAAAAAAAAAAAGAAAGAAAAACCCAAAAGACTCCACCCCCAAATTACTAGAACTTATACAATTCAGTACTGTGGCAGTATAAAAAAATCAATGCACAGATCAATGATCAGATTGATCAAAATCAAATTGACAAATTTGATCAAATTGATCAAAATCAATGTTTTCTTATACACTAACAATGAAATTGTAGAAAGAGAAATTGGAGATTTGATTCCATTGACATAGCACCAAAAACCAAGATACCTTGGAATAAACCTAACCAAGGAGGTAAAGGATCTATAATCTAGGAACTACAGAACACTTATGCAAGAAATTGAAGAAGACACAAAGAGATGGAAAAATATTCCATGCTCATGGATCATAAGAACAAACATTGTAAAAATGTCTATACTGCCCACAGCAATCTATACTTTCAACGGCATCCTGATCAAAATACCTTGGGCATTTTTTCAAAGTGCTGGAACAAACAATCTTAAAATTTGCATGGAACCAGAAAAGACCCTGAATCACCAAGGAAATGTTGAAAAAGAAAAACAAAGATGGGGGCATCACGTTGCCTGATTTCAAGCTTTACTACAAAGCTGTGATTACCAAAACAGCATGGCACTGGCACAAAAACAGACACATAGACCAGTGGAACAGAGTAGAAAGCCCAAATATGGACCTGCAACTCTATGGTCAAATAATCTTTGACAAAGCAGGAAAAAATATCCAGTGGAAAAAAGATAATCCCTTCAATAAATGGTGTTGGGAAAATTGGACAGCTATATACATAAGGATGAAACCTGACCATTTTCTTACACCATGCACAACAATAAACTCAAAATGCATGAAAGACCTCAATGTGAGGACAGGAATCCATCAAAACCCTAGAGGGGAACATAGGCTGAAACCTATGTTCAGCACACTCCAAAGGCAAAGGAAACGAAGTGACAATGAACTTTTGGGACTTCATCACGATAGAAAGCTTCTGCACAACAAAGGAAACAGTCAACAAAACAAAGAGGCAACCCACGGAATGGGAGAAGATATTTGCAAATGACACTACAGACAAAGGGCTAATATCCATGATCTATAAAGAACTCAAACTCAATGCCCAAAAAACAAATAAAAAACGGGCAGAAGACATGAACAGACCCTTCTCCAAAGAAGATGTACAAATGGCTAACAGACACATGAAAAAATGTTCATCAGCAGCCATCAGGGAAATTCAAAAATTCAAAATTCAAATACAAATTTTTGAATTTAAAATTCAAAAATCAAAAACACATTGAAATACCACAATGTGAGCTCCGAGCACAGCTGGAGGCCAGGGAGACAGGAGTGATTGACTGCTTTTCTCTGAGGGCACCCTGAGGAGCTCTTGGCTCCTCTGGGCCGGGGATTGGGGGCCACCATATTCATTCCCATCCTCCAGAGTTTACATAAAGTGTTCAGGGAAAAAAAGCTCTGAGAGAGAACCCTAGCAGATTACTTAGCCTGGCTCCTGGCTATGGTGGTGCAATTCCGCCTTAGGCAAAGACATTTGAGAATCACTGCAACAGGCCCCTCCCCAAGTAGATCAGCAAGAACATCCAGCCAAGACCAAGCTCATTGCTCAAGGAGAACAGTGGAACTCCAGAGATAGGGGAAAGCAACACATGGAATTCATGGCTTTCTCCCCATGATCCTTTAGTCTTGCTAAGTTAAATTTTTCTTAATTTTATTTTTTTCTTATTCTATTTTTTTAACTCTTCCTCTCTTCTTTTAACATTTTTAAACTAGTTTATCTTAACAATACCTTTCTTTAAAAAAATCTTTATAAAACTTCATTGTTATAGTCATATTTTATCCCTTCATTGTATTTAACCTTGTTTTTTATATACGTATAGGTTTTCCTAAAAAATTTTGGGATACAATTTCTTCTAATAGATCAAAATGTGCCCTAATCTAGCACAGGGCTTTGTTCTAGTCTCCAGCCTGAGAATATTCCCTCCTCCTTTTTTTTCCTTTTTCCAACGAACTTATCTTATAAATTCTTTTTTTAGAATTTTTAAAAAATTTTCACCTTTACAGTCATATTCCATCACTTCATCATGTTTACCCTTATTTTTGTGTGTGTATATATATAAGTATATATATATAAATATATATATAAATATATAATAAATTACCTCCCAAAATTTTAAATTTTAAATAAAGAATAACATATATATATATATAAGTTTTGTGTATATATATATATCTACATATAGATATATATATAAGTTATATATATATATATAACTATAGATATATATATATAAGTTTTGTATATATATAAGTTATCCTTTATTTAAAATTTTGGGAGGTAATTTATTCTAAGAGATCAAATTACACCCAAAATCAATTGGGGTGAATCTGTTCAATTCACCAGATATATATATACATATATATATATTTTTTTTAATTTTTAAAATTTCTTTTTTCCCCGTTCTTCTCCACCTGGTTTTGGATGTCTTCTGATTTGTTAGTATATTTTTCTGGGATCTTTGCCACCCTTTTAGTATTTTCTTCTCTCGTACATATATTCTTTTTTTTTTTAAGATTTTATTTATTTATCAGAGAGAGAGGGGGAGAGAGCGAGCACAGGCAGATAGAATGGCAGGCAGAAGCAGAGGGAGAAGCAGGCTCCCTGCTGAGCAAGGAGCCCGATGTGGGACTCGATCCCAGGACACTGGGATCATGACCTGAGCCAAAGGCAGCTGCTTAACCAACTGAGCCACCCAGGCGTCCCATCTCGTACATATATTCTTATCTGGATAAAATAACAAGGCGGAAAAACTCACCATAAAAAAAAAAAGAAGAAGAAGAAGAAGAGGCAGTACTGAAGGCTAGGGACCTAATCAATACAGAACTAGAGTTCAGAACTATGATTCTCAAGGTGCTAGCTGGGCTTGAAAAAGGCATGGAAGATAATAGAGAAACGCTTTCTGGAGAAATAAAATTCCTTTCTGGAGAAATAAAAGAACTAAAATCTAACCAAGTTTAATTTTTTTTAAAAAGCTATTAATGAGGCACAATCAAAAATGGAGGCTCTTACTGCCAGGATAGATGAGGTAGAAGAGAGAATTAGTGATATAGAAAACCAAATGACAGAGAATAAAGATCCTGAGCAAAAGAAAGACAACTGCTGGACCAGGAGGGGAGAATTTGAGAGATAAGTGATACCATAAGATGAAACATTATTAGAAAAATTGGGATCCCAGAAGAAGAAGGAGGGCAGAAAGTATATTGGACCAAATTACAGTAGAGAATTTCCTTAATATGGCAAAGGGAACAAGCATCAAAATCCAGGAGGCACAGAGAATCCCTCTCAAAAGCAATAAGAATAGGTCTACACCCTGTCATCTAATAGTAAAACTTGCAAGACTTACTGACAAAGAGAAAATCCTGAAAGCAGGTTGGGACAAGAAGTCTGGGAGAAATATTAGGTTGGCAGCAGACTTATCCACAGAGGCCAGAAAGAACTGGCATGATATATTCAGAGCACTAAATAAGATAAACATGCAGCCAGGAATACTATATCCAGCTAGGTTATCATTGAAACTAGGAGAGATTAAAAGTTTCCAGGACAAACAAAAATTAAAAGAGTATATAAACACCAAACCAGCCATGCAGGAAATATTGAAAGGGGTCTTCTAAGCAAAGAGAGAGCCTAAAAGTAGTAGATCAGAAAGGAACAGAGACAATATACAGTAATAGTCATCTCACAGGCAATACAATGGCACCAAATTCATATCTTTCAATACTTACCCTGAATGTAAATGGGCTAAATGCCCCAATCAAAATCATTGGGGCTAAATGCCCCAATCACAGGGAATCAGAATGGATAAAAAAAACCAAAACCCATCAATATGCTGTCTACAAGAAACTCATTTTAAACTCATTTATACATCTCCAGATTTAAAGTGAGAGGGTGGAAAACAATTTACCATGCTAATGGACATCAAAAGAAAGCTGGGGTGGCAATCCTTATATCAGATCAATTAGATTTTAAGCCAAAGACTATAATAAGAGATGAGGAAGGACACTATATCATACTCAAAGGGTCTGTCCAACAAGAAGATCTAACAATTTTAAATATCTATGCCCCTAACATGGGAGAAGCCAACTACATAAACCAATTAATAACAAAATCAAAGAAACACATCAACAATCATACAATAATGGTAGGAGACATTAACCCTCCCCCTCACTGAAATGGACAGATCTCCAAGCAAAAAATAAACTAGGACATAAAGGCCTTAAATGACACACTGGACCAGATGGACATTACAGATATATTCAGAACATTCCAACCCAAAGCAACAGAATACACATTCTTCTCTAGTGCACATGGAACATTCTCCAGAATCGATCACATCCTGGGTCACAAATCAGGTCTCAACCAGTACCAAAAGATTGGGATCATTCTCTGCATATTTTCAGACCACAGTGCTCTGAAATTACAACTCAATAACAAGTGGAAAGTTGGAAAGAACACAAATAAATAAAATCATGAATGCAAGAGGAGAGATCACAATCAATACCAAAGAAATACAAACAATTATAAGAACATATTATGAGCAACTATATGCAAGCAAATTCGACAATCTGGAAGAAATTGATGCATTCCTAGAGATATGTTAACTACCACAAATGAACCAGGAAGAAATAGAAAACCTGAACAGACCCATAACCAATAAGGAGATTGAAGCAGTCATCAAAAATCTCCCAATAAACAAGAGCCCAGGGCCAGATGGCTCCCCAGGGGAATTCTACCAAGCGTTTAAAAAATTAATTCCTATTCTCCTGAAAGTGTTCCAAAATATAGAAATGGAAGGAAAACTGTCAACTCATTTTATGAGGCCAGCATCACCTTGATCCCAAAACCAGACAAAGACCCCATCAAGAAAGAGAATTACAGACCAATATCCTTGATGAACAGAGATGTGAAAATTCTCATCAAAATACTAGCCAATAGGATCCAACAGTACACTAAAAGGATTACTCACCGCAACCAAGTGGTATTTATTACTGGGCTGCAAAGTTGGTTCAACATCCACAAATCAATCAATGTGATACAAAACATTAATAAAAGAAAGAACAAGAACCATATGATACTCTCAATAGATGGTGAAAAGGCACTTGACAAAATACAACATACTTTCTTGATCAAAACTTTTCAGTGTCGGTTAGAGGATACATATCTCAATATCATCAAAACCATCTATAAAATACCCACAGCGAATATCATTCTCAATGGGGAAAAACTGAGAGCTTTTCCTCTAAGGTCAGGAACACAGCAGGAATGTCCACTATCACCACTGCTATTCAACATAGTACTAGAAGATCTAGCCTCAGCAATCAGACAACAAAAAGAAATTAAAGGCATCTGAATCAGCAAAGAAGAAGTCAAACTATCATGCTTTGCAGATAATATGATACTTTATGTGGGAAACCCAGAAGACTCTACTCCAAAACTGCTAAAACTCATACAGGAATTCATTAAAGTGGCAGGATATAAAAATCAATGCACAGAAATCAGCTGCATTTCTCTACACCAACAGCAAGACAGAATAACAAGAAATTAAGGAGTCAATCCCATTTATAATTGCACCCAAAACCATAAGATACCTAGGAATAAACCTAACCAAAGAGGCAAAGAATCTATACTTGGAAAACTATAAAGTACCATGAAAGAAATTGAGGAAGACACAAAGAAATGGAAAAACGTTCCATGTTCATGGATTGGAAGAACAAATATTGTGAAAATGTCTATGCTACCTAAAGCAATCTACACATTTAATGCAATCCCTATCACAATACCATCCTTTTTTTTTTCCCAAAGAAATGGAACAAATAATCTTAAAATTTATATGGAACCAGAAGAGACCCCGAATAGCCAGAAGAATGTTGAAAAAGAAAGCCAAAGTTGGTGGCATCACAATTCCAGTCTTCAAGCTCTATTATAAAGCTGTCACCATCAAGATAGAATGGTACTGGCACAAAAACAGACACATAGATCAATAGAACAGAATAGAGAGCCCAGAAATAGACCTTCAACTCTATGGTCAACTGATCTTCGACAAAGCAGGAAAGAATGTCCAATGGAAAAGAGACAGTCTCTTCAATAAATGGTGTTGGGAAAATTGGACAACTACATGCAGAAGCAAGAAACTGGACCATTTCCTTATACCACATCCAAAAATAGACTTCAAATGGATTAAAGTCCTCAATGAGACAGGTATCCATCAAAATCCTTGTGAGAACACAGGCAGCAATCTCTTCAACTTCAGCCGCATCAACTTCTTCCCAGAAACATCACCAAAGACAAGGGAAGCAAGGGCAAAAATGAACTATGGGCACTTCATGAAGATCAAAAGCTTTTTCACAACAAAGGAAACAGTCAACAAAACCAAAATACAACTGACAGAAGGGAAAAGATATTCACAAATGACATATCAGATAAAGGGCTAGTATCCATAATCTATAAAGAACTTATCAAATTCAACACCCAAAGAACAAATAATCCAATCAAGAAATGGGCAGAAGACATGAACAGACACTTCTGCAAAGAATACATCCAGATGGCCAACAGACACATGAAAAAGTGCTCACTATCACTTGGCATCAGGGAAGTTCAAATCAAAACGCAATGAGATACCACCTCACACCAGTCAGAATGGCTAAAATTAACAAGTCAGGAAACAACAGATATTGGCGAGGATGCGGAGAAAGAGAACCCTTTTATACTGTTCATAGGAATGCAAGATGGTGCAGCCACTCTGGAAAACAGTATGGAGGTTCCTCAAAAAGTTTGAAAATAGAGCTACCCTATGACCCAGCAATCAGACTACTGGTATTTACCCTAAAGATACAAATGTAGTGATGTGAAGGGGCATGTTCACCCGAATGTTTATAGCAGCAATGTCCACAATAGCCAAACTATGGAAAGAACTGAGATGTCCATCAACAGATGAATGGATAAAGAAGATGTAGTATATATACACAATGGAATACTATGCAGCCACCAAAAGAAATGAAATCTTGCCATTCGCCACGACATGAATGGAACTAGAGGGTATTATGCTGAGAGAAATAAGTCGATCAGAGAAAGACAATTATCATATGATCTCCCTGATATGAGGAATTTGAGAGGCAGAGTGGGGAGTTTGTGGGGTAGGGAAGGAAAAAATGAAACAAGATGGGATCGGGAGGGAGACAAATCATAATAGACTCTTAATCTGGGGCACCTGGGTGGCTCGGTGGGTTAAGCCTCTACCTATGGCTCAGGTCATGATCTCAGGGGCCTGGGATTGAACCCTGCATCAGGCCCTCTGCTCAGCGGGGAGCCTGTTTCCCCTCTCTCTTTCCCTCTCTCTCTGCCTACTTCTCTGCCTACTTGTGATCTCTGTCTGTCAAATAAATAAATAAAATATTTTTTAAAAGAGAGAGAGAGACTTTAATCTTACAAAACAGACTGAAGGGTGTAAGCCTGACGATTCACAGACCTGTACCCCTGGGGCAAATAATACATTATATGTTAATAAAAATAATCAATAAGAAAAGAAGGAAAATTTGAACAGGCCAATCACTAGCAAAGAAACTAAATCAGTAATCAAATCTCCCAACAAACAAAAATCTAGGAACAGACGGTGACACAGGAGAATTCTATTAAACATTTAAAGAAATTTTTTTTCTATTCTGTTAGTCACCAATACCTAATCTTCTCAAACTATCCCAAAAAAATAGAAAGGAAGGAAAACTCCCAAATACATTCTGTGAGGTCAGCATTAGCCTGATGCCAAAACAGAAAAGTTACCACTATAAAAAGAGAACTACAGGACAATATCTCTAATGAAAATAGATTAAAAAATCCTTCACAAAATACAGAATCCAACATACATTAAAAAAAATCAAGTGGGATTTACCACAATCAAGTGGGATTTACTCCCAGTGTGCAAGGGTAGTTCAATGTTCTTGAATCAATCAACATGATACATCCCATCAACAAGAGAAAGAATAAAACCATATGATCATTTCAACAGACACAGAAAAAGCATTTGCCAAATTACATCCATTCATGACAAAAACCCTCAACAAAGTAAGTTTAGAAGGAACATACCTCAGTATAAGTAAAGACCATATGTGACAAACCCACAATGAACATTATACTCAATGGTGAAAATTTGAGAGTTTTCCCACTAAGGGCAGGAACAAGACAAGGATGTCCACTCTCACCAGTTTTATTCAACATAGTACTGTGTAACTGTCCCTCAGAACAATGTACTGCTTAAAATATAATGAGAAATTATACTAGTAACCAAGCATGCTTAGATATAGTCTTAAGAAAAACATGTACTAGCAACAGACCTCTGGGCGAGAAGATGATATATGTCCTTGATGCCCAGCAGCTGGGGACACCTGGACCACTCAGGGTGGAATGCCACCTGCTTCATTTTTCTGTTATCTCCCCTTCCCGGGAGAGAAGCTCCAGTTAATCAGACAATCCCTTTTGTTTGGGTTTGCTCAACTATCGGTCATGTACTATGTGACCAGACATATTTTGCCATTCTTCTTACTTACCTACAAGACTTGTGGTTAATGTGTAACCTACTTTGGCTTCTTGGTGGGTTTCTACCTACCTTCCAATAAATATGAGACTGAGGGGTTGTTTGGGGAAACAGTCTTCTGTACTGTTGACCCCTGCTCCCTTTCTCTTGCAGCTGACTTGTTTGTGCCTCATTCTTCTCCTGTGCATGGTCAGGAAGTGGCAGTACTGAAAATCCTAACCACAGTAATCAGACAACAAAAAGAAATAAAAGGCATCCAAATTGGTAAAGAAGTAAAACATTCCCTATTGGGAAAAAAAACCTGAAATACTCCACCGGAAAACTACTAGAACTGACAAATGAATTCAATAATGTCCCAGGATACAAAGTCAATATAAAGAAATCTGTTGCACTTCTATACATTGATAAAGAAGCAGCAGAAAGAGAAATTAAGAAAACAATTTACAACTGCACTGAAAATAATAAAATATCTAGGAATAAATTTAACCAAGAAGGTTAAAGATCTATTCTCTGAAAACTATATAACATTGATGAAAGAAATTGAGATTCCATGCTCATGAATTAGAAAAACAAATATTGTTAAAATGTCAATATCACCCAAAGCAATCTACACCTTTAATGCAATCCTTATCAAAATACCAACAGCATTTTTCACAGAACTAGAACAAACAACCTAAAAGTTTAATGGAACCACAAAAGATCCTGAGAAAGCAATTTTGAGAAAGAAAACCAAAGCTGGAGGGGTCACAATTCCACATCTCAAGTTATATTACAAACCTGTCAAAATCAAAACAGTTTATACTGATATGAAAGTAGACACAAAAATCAATGAAACCAAATAGAAAACTTAGAAATAAACCCACAATTGTCTGGGCAGCTTATCTTTGACAAAGTAGGAAAGAATATCCAATGGGAAAAATACAGTCTCTTCAACAAATGGTTTTGGGAAAACTGGACAACATCCAAAAGAATAGAACCGAATCACTGTCTTACATCATGACAAAAATAAGTTAAACATGGATGAAAGACCTAAATGTGTGGCCTGAAACCATAAAAAACCTAGAAGCACAGGTAGTAATTTCCCTAAATTGGCTGTCGCAACATTTTTCTAGGTATGTCTCCTAAAGCAAGGGAAACAAAAGCAAAACATAAACTATTGAGACTACATCAAAATAAAAAACTGCACAGTAAAAGAAACAATCAACAGAACTAGAAAGCAACGTACTGAATGAGAAGATATTTGCAAATAATATGTCTGATAAAACTTTAGTATCCAAGATATACAAATAATTTATACAACTCAAAATCCAAAAAACAAATAATCCAATCAAGAAATGGGCAGAAGACATGAATAGACATTTCTCCAAAGAAGACATCCAGATGGCCAACAGGCACATGAAAAAATGCTCAACATCACTCATCATCAGGAAAATACAAATCAAAACTACAATGAGATATCACCTCAGACCTGATAGAATGGCTAAAATAAAAAACACAAGAAACAAGTGTTGGGGAGGATGTGGAGGAAAAGGACCCCTCTTACACTGTTAGGGGGAATGCAAAGTGGTAAATGTAAGGGCCTACTTAGCCAGCCGGAGCCATTTTGTGTTTATGCAGAGAACTTAGATTGACCCTTCCCCTCCCAAAGGAACTTATTTGCAAAGCCCAGATAGGAGGGCGGGTCAGGGCAGGTGCAGACATCCAATCAGTGGGGCACACATATACCTACTAGGGTAAATTGAAATTCAATTGGCCACCCTGTGTAACCTAGCCTGACTGTGCAGTTTTCTCTGTGTCTTGCAATCTCATTGGCCACCTGTGTATAGCCGGGCTCAACTACCTCTATAAAAGTTAGTCTGTGAGGTAGGGAAGTGTCGCCTCTTTGTAAGAGAGGGCCCCCACCGGGATGCTTGGCGAGAAATAAAGTTTTGCTTGACCTTCACTTTGCATCAGTCTCGCTCCTTTGATTACGGACCCTAACAGTAAAGCCACTGTGGAAAAGAGTATGGAGGTTCCTCAAAAAGTTAAAAACAGAACCACTCTGCAATCAAGGAATGACACTATTGGGTATTTACCCAAATGATACAAAAACTCTAATTCAAATGGAGATATGCACCCCTTTATTTATAGCAGCTTTATCTAATAGCCAAATATGGAAACAACCCATGTCCATGACTGATGGATAAAGAAGTAGTATATATATGTGTGTGTGTGTGTGTCTGTTTTATATATATATAAAATAGAATAATAAACATTATATATAATGCACAGTACAATTTTATTCTGTATGTACAATACAGTATATGTTCATATATATGAATATATATACACACATAGATATGTGTATATATACGAATCGTACAGAATAATACTCAACCATCAAAAAGAATGAAATCTTGCCATTTGCAACCACTTGATTGGAAGTAGAGGGTATTACGTCAGGTGAAATAAGTCAGTCAGAGAAAGACAAATACCATATAATTTCACTCATATGTGGAATTTAAGAAACAAAACAAACAAGCAAAGGGGGTGGGGCGGGAAGAGATAAACCAAGAAAAAGACTCAACTGTAGATAACAAGCTAATGGTTACCAGCTGGGAGGTGGGTGGGTCGGTGGGTGAAACTGGTGAAGGGGGTAAGAACACACCTACCCGGATAAGCACTGAGTAATATACGGAATTGTCCGATCACTGTATTTTACACATGAAAGTAATGTGAACTAACTATACTGGGATTAAACTTGAATTTCGTTTATTTTAAAAAGGCTCGGCGCAGGTGCAAAGGACATGGCTGTATTTCACCACCCACTCACGAGTGCAGTGAGGCGCTGCCACCAAACCTCCCTGTGGAAGCGGTTCATCGGCCGCGTTGAGGTGCCAGAAGCAAACGCGCAGAGAGAAGCCTCGGGCTCCGGAATGTCTTCCAGGCATCGAGTCTGTGCAGTTCACATCGCCGCTGGCGAGCGTCCCTAGGCGGCAGGACCGCACAGTCCCTGCTTCTCACACGGTTGCGAGGGTGAAGGAGACCGGCGTCGCCGGATCCACCCCTGCGGTCGGGGTCGCGCCGAGAGCGTTCTGAACCCCGGCTAAGCCGACCGTAGCCCGGCTGACAGAACGCTGCTCTTCTCCTCAGGAGACCGGCGTTACGACGGAAAGCCGCGTTCGTCCGTCATCATTGCGCTCGGGTCTCTCCCTACGAGGAGCGGGCAGGGGCCTAGGATCCGGCGCGAACCCGGTCCTCGCATCCTCGGACCGGTAAGGGCTGCGCGCGGGCCTTGGCCGACTCGCCCCCACCCCGCGGCGCGGCGGCGGAGCCCTAGGAGCGCGGGGCGGAGGTCCGGGCCCCCGGGAGCGCCGAGGCCGTGGCAGCCCGCGGGCGAGCGTGTGGGAGCTCCGAGTCCAGCATGCGGGAAGCCGGCCGCCCGGGGCGCCGCCGGCGCATGCGTGTGGCGCAGCCCAAGCCCGCGCGGCGCGGTCGCCATCGCGGGGAGGTTTCGGTCGGGGCCGGGCTGGTGCGGGCGGCCGGCCCAGCCCCAAGGGCCCCGCCGCTGGGCGTCCTTGGCTGGGGGAGTCGGGCTCTCCGCACGACGTCCCGCCCAGGTCAGGCCCGGCGGCGGCCGCGGCGTCAGGGGGCGGAGCCGCCCAGGGCGCCCTTTGTCTGTGGAGGCCGGTGAGTGCGGCGCGCCGCGGGCCCGGAGGCGGGCGAGGGGGCAGGGCAGGGGGCGGCCCGGGGGTGCGCGCGTCGCGGTCGCTCCCCGCGTTCGACCCGGAGTCCCCGGCCGCGCCCCCAGCCGTCGCCGAGACCCGCACCCCCCAGCCCGGGGTCGTGAACGGTTTCTCGTCCGGTGCATTCTGCAGCCGGTTTCCGTGTGGGCGAGGGCGTTACCGTTTCGGGAAGTTTCTCCCCGTCTGCAGATCACGAACACATTCGCCTTTATTTGTTTCTACGGCTTTTAAAGGATTTTTAAATATCTTTTTTACATGTCTACCTATATTTGGGGGCTATTTATTTTGTTGTAAGTGGTTGGGTAGGAATATGCCTCTTTCTCGGTCGTCCTGCCGTTAGGAACTGAATCAGTTTCCCACTGAGTTGAAGTGACTTTTGTTGTGCTCCGCAGGCGCGGATATTCCGCAAACTCGGACCCGCTTCCCGACGGTAGCTTCCACCGCTCTGGCAGTTTCCGCACTGATACCATTCTGCTTTATGTTTAAAATACGTTTTCGTAGGCAGCAGCGCAAGTCCCCGTTGTGCCCTTTGACACAATGGTCTGTTTCTCGTGATGTATTTGAAATTGTGAAACTTGAAAAAAATGATAATTCTCTGAGAGGTTTGATCGTGGTACTTAGGTGCTCAGTTGATAGTTGCTAGATGGGGAATGTTTGTTGAGAGTCGCTGTGTTGCCTTTGCATGGTGCTCGGTTGCCATCAGGACAGTAGTGCGCTTCCTTAGAAGTGCCCTCAAAGCCCTTTATGATCTTAACGCTGCACCCTGTTTCGCCTTCCACCCTTGCACTTCATGCTGTAGCCGTGCCATGACACAACCGTCTGGGAAAAACTCATTAGATTATGTCAAAATTTTAAATTTCTGTATTCAAAGAGAACAAAGGGCTAAAAACAAGACACATGAAAATATTTGCAATATGTGTAAGAGACAAACGATTAATGTCCATAATATGTAAAGAGTCTCTGTTAATAGCAAAAAAAAAAAAAAGAGAGAGAGAGAGAGAGAAAAGATAAATGGGCAAAGGATACCCATAGGCCATGTTTAGAAGAAATAAAGGTAACCAGGGTGCCTGGATGGCTCAGTGGATTAAGCGTCTCCCTTTGGCTCAGGTCCTGATCTCAGGGTTCTGGGATTGAGCCCTGCATGGGGCTGAGCAGGGAGCCTGCTTTTTCCTCTGCCCCTGCCCCTGCTTGTGCTCTCTCTCTGGCACTCCCGTTCTCTCAAATAAATTATTCAATTAAAAAAAAATACAGGTAACCAAAACACACACACAAATTTTTTTAATGCTTAACCTCGTAAGTAACCATAGAATGCAAATAAAGACAAAGATATTTTTCACCCAGTAGCCTAGCAATATATAAAAATATTGATGATGCAAGGTGTCGAGGAAAGTGCCCAGGGAAGGGCACCAGTTGTAAGACTGAGGAAGACACTTTGAATGAGAATTTGACAATTCATACCAAAATGTTAAATGAGCTCACTCAGGCTCAGAAATTTCATTCTGGACTCAGTCTTGCAGGAATACTTGCACAGGTACACAAGGAGGTGTGTAAAAAGATGTTTATTACAATATTATTTGCAATTGTGAGAAATGGGTACAGCCTAAATGTTCACTAGCAATATGGTTAAATATATTATGATAGATCCATATGGTAGAATACTGTACTGCTATAAAATAGAATAAGGTAGTTTATTTTGAAGTTAAACAAGGAAAGATCTCTAAGACATTTAGGAAATAAATGATGCTGCAGAACAGTGGCACACAATATGTTGAATTATGTTACGTAGGAATGTGGTTATATATGTTCATAAATGGCCGAAAAAATGTACACCGAATGACTGATGGTGAATTACTTCCAGGGGGGAAAGTAAAATAGAAGAGGTGTTGAAGGTCACTCAGTCTTACTCATATACTCCCAAGTGTTGTGTACTAATGTTTTCATGTAGCGTGTGTAAAAAACTTATGAACATGTATAACTGTGTAAGGAAAAAACAAAACAAAACCCTCACACATACTTAGGACCTACACAGGGGAGAAGAAAACATTTTATGATGGAGAAGATTTTTAAATCAACTTTTTTTTTGTAAGCATCAAAGAATGAAAGACAAATGATAACATGGAGACTACATTTGTTATTTATGTTATCACAAGGGAGTTGCTGTTTATGTCTGTGTTCAGGGATCCCCAAGACCACCCTCAGATTCAGTGATTTGCTAAAAAAAACCTCACAGAATTCAGCAAAATTGTTATACTTACAGTAGCATGAGCATTACAATGAAGAGACAGATTAAAATCTGCAACAAAAAAAGCAGGTATAGCAGAGTCAGGGAAAGACCAGGTGCAAAGCTTTCAGTTGTCTTCTCTCAGTAAGAGTCATGCAGATAGTGTTTAATTCCCCCTGAAGTGATGTGTAATAACATACATACAGTATTGCCAGCCAGGGAACCTCATGCAAACTTTGGCATCCAGAGTATTTATTGGAAGTTGGTCACGTAGCCAGCCATAGCTGACCACCTGTTTTATTGATCTTCAATCTCCAGTCCCTCCAGAGGTCAAGGTGATCCTACGTGTTCCAAGAATGCCACTATAAATCCTATTTTAGCATAAACTTTCTGACCTGCCCCAAAGCCTCAGGTAACCAGAGACACTTGAACAGGCAGAGGGTTGCAAGGCATTATAGGTTATCTCTCAGGAACCAGACCAGGCTCAAACCTCTCCTTAAAATGTGCAGCGTTTGGACGACCCAGACCCACTCAGTTAATCTTTTCCTGCACAATATAGTTTGTAATAAAGAATTCTTACAAATCAATAAGAAAAAGGCAAAATGGTAGAAAGGTGGACAAATGACACAAAGGGTAATTTATAAAAGATAAAATATGAAAGCTGAAAATAGGAAGTTCTGCCTTCCATGTTATCTAAGAATTAGATTATGTACTATTTATTATATTTTACTATTTTTATTCTATTTTTTTAAATAATGCTTATTATTCTTGGCTAATGGTCACTCTCATATTGTTGATAAATTAGTAAAATGATACAGCCTTCCTCAATAGTGTTTTACCTTTGTTTTGATCCAGCAGTTCCACTTCTAGGAATTTATCCTAAAGAAATATTCAGACAAAATTATGCCAAAACTGTACAATGTTTGCTGTTGTCTATAACAGTGGAAGGAAGGGTGGAAGGGAAGAAGGGAAAAGAAGGCTCCCAAAGTTTATGAAGTTGTTAAATAAATTTTGGGTATTGCATGCAGTTGATTATACTGTAACATTATTTTAAATTTTATTATTTTTATTTTTTATTTTGTTTACATATTTTCATACATATATATTTGTTTATTTATTATTAGTTTTTAATTTCAGTATACTTAACATATAGTGTGGCATTAACTTCAGGTGTACAGTAAGTGATCTAGCAGTTCTATGTATTACTCAGTGCTCAGCGTGATAAGTGTACTCTTTAATCCCCATCTCCTATTTCACCTATCCCTCCACCAGCCTTATCCCCCTTATTCACCTCCCCTTTGGCAACTATCAGTTTGTTCTCTGTATTTAAGAGTCTCATTCTTGGTTTGTCTTTCTCTTTCTTTTCCTTTGTTCATTTGTTTTGTTTCTTAAATTACACATAAGAATAAAATCATATGGCATGTGTCTTTCTCTGACAGATTTATCTCGGTTAGCATGATATTCTCTAGCTCCATCCATGCTGTTGGAAATGGCAAGATTTCATTCTTTTTGAAATGGCTCAGCAATATTCCATTCTGCGTGCGTGAGTGTGTATATATAAAATATATAAATATATTAAAATTTTATAAATATATAAAATACATTTTAAAATGTGGCACATGGGCTCCTGGGTGGCTCAGTGGGTTAAAGCCTCTGCCTTCAGCTCAGGTCATGATCCCAGGGTCCTGAGATCGAGCCCCCCATTGGGCTCTCTGCTCAGCAGGGAGCCTGCTTCCCCCCACCCTTCCTGCCTCTCCACCTACTTGTGAGCTCTGTCTGTCAAATAAATAAATAAAATCTTCGATAAATAAATAAATAAATAAATGAATAAATAAAAATAAGATAAAATAAAATGTGGCACATACATATGTGCCACTTTTTTAATAATTTGTTTTTGTTTTTTCTATGTGGAAAGTGACTTTTTTAAAATTTACATTTCATTAGCATATAATGCAATATTGGTTTTGGGAGTAGAATTTAGTGATTCATCCTTACATATAACACCCAGTGCTCCTCACAAGTGACCTCTTTAATACCCATCACCCATGGAACCCATCCATTAACCCTCAGTTTGTTTTCTGTCTTTAAAAGTCACTTATGGCTTGCTTCCCTCTCTTTTTTTCTTTTCCCCTTCCCATATGTTCATGTTTTCTTTCTTAAAGTCCATGTATGAGAAATCATATGGTATTTGTCCTTCTCTGACTGACTTATTTCACTTAGCATTACACCATAGCTCCATTCACATCATTGCAAAATGGCAAAATTTCATTCTTTTTGATGGCTGACTCATATTCCATTGTGTGTGTGTGTGTGTGTGTGTGTGTGTGTGTGTACACACCACAGCTTTATCCATTCATCAGTTGTTGGACTTTGGGGCTCTCTCCATAGTTTGGCTGTTGATGATAATGCTGCTATAAACATTGGGGTACATGTACCCCTTCAAATCTGTATTTTTGTATCCTTTGGGTAAATACCTAGTAGTGCAATTGCTAAGTCATATTTAGAAAAATGTTGATACAGTCAGTGTTAGAGACATTATTACTGCCTATGCTCTCTAATAGGATTTGTTATGGTTTTGGATCTCATTTAGGTCTTTAGTCCATTTATAATTTATATTTGTATATGGTATAAGAAGGTGGTCCAGTTGCATTCTCTTGTACTGATTTCCCATCATCATTTGTTGAAGAGACTATATAACCCTAATTTTTTAATGATATTTAGTTTTGTTTTCTGTCCTGAAGTGATATGTACAATATCATCAATTAAAATAATTAAAACCCACATTTTGAAAAAGAAAGTTATATATATATATATATATATATATATATATATATATACACACACACACACACAAACCATATTATAAAATGTGTGTATCTTTGCATAGAAAAAGTTTGCAAGTATATATCCCCCAAAAAAGTAACTGGTTATCTCTGGGTGATGGTAGGATTTTCTTTCTGCTTTTCTATATCTACAAAAAATTTTGTTTTAATATTTGTCAAGAAATAAAATGAAGGTATTTCCAAGGTAGAGAAGGAGTGTGGAGAGAGATCACTCTGGCTCTGGTGTGAGAAAAATATTGGACTAAAGTTAAGGACTAGTTCGATTAGTATGGCAGTAGTCAAAGTGAAAGGTGGTAGTGGCTTGAATCAAGGTGGTGGAAGTGAAGATGGAGAATTCACTACATATTTAAGGGGATGAATTACCAGGATTTGACTTTTAATTGAAGAGAGAGACTAAGGGAAAGAAAGAGGTCAGGAATGACATTCAGGTTTCAGGCTTGCTGATGCTATTCATTGAGATAGGGAATTTAATAGAGTAAGAATAATATGTAACATATAAATATGGCTACCACAGGCTATTACATTCTAAATGGTTTCAGAATATTCACTCACTTAATCCTTACAAAAAACATATGAGGTAAGTACTATTATTATTAGTTTTGCAGGTGAGGAAAGTGAACCATATAGAAAGGTTGAGTAACTTACACAACCGAACTCACACAGCAAGTAAGTTGTGGAGCTGGGAATCAAACCCAGTCAGTCTGGCAATAGAGTTGGTATTCATACGTACTTTACTCCATTGCAAAATATATGACAAGAGGCTTGAGAGAGAATGAGTTTTGGACATGTTAGGTTTGAGAAATCTGAGAGACATCTGCCTAGGGATGTCGAGAAAGGTGGTTGGGTACGTGTGTGGTTATGTACTTCAGAAGAGATGATCAGTGAAACCATGGCAGTAGGTAAAGCTGAAGGAAGCCACCTGAGTATAAATAGAAGAGAATAAATGCAAATACTAACAAATGTATTACAAGTGAATGACATAACCACACTGAAAGAAAGGGCAAAGAAAAAGACTAATCCAAATAACGTCAGGAAACACTATCTTGGTTGGATACTATATAACTGAAGACAAAGAGAACTCTATATAAATGCTGTAATCAAGTTAATAAATGTGTTTCTCACAGGGATATGAGTTAATTCTGAAACTATGTATGTACTAAAATTGAACAAATAAGTAAATGAACTAAGAGTCAACAATTTTTTTATGGTTGAAGAAGTTACCAATGAGGAAAGGAGGAAGACTAAAATGAGCCCTTGAGGTACTGGATTGGAATCAGAGGTGTTAGTATGAACTCATGGCATTTGATACATAGAAGATCCAATAGAAGTATGTATATGTATGATTAATATGCATACATATATATCTCTTCTATCTCTGCTAGAGGACCTAAAAGCAATGATACCCCAGTACCAGTGAACACACCTAGTACCCAGATCTTTGTTTCTAAGCATTTCTCCAATAAAAGGAACTGTTTCTTTGGATGGGTAGTTGATTTCCAGGGCCAGGGAGGGATAATACAAGAGCCTAAAACATCTTATGGTGCCAGAAAGTGTTCAGAATAGGATAGAGGCTGGTCAAAATAACGTAGGAGACTTCTACTAGCCAAACCCAAAACAACTTATACAATAAGTAATGATAATACTGGGGTTTATAAATCAAAATAAATATTCACGAGTTCATAGAGATATAAATTAGTAAATAAATGATAAGAGATAAGGAGCAGCTTTTCCTTACCGAAAAAATCCAATTAATAAATTAGTGGTAAAGAGAGAAATAGAGAAATCACCATTAGGCAAACACCATATTACTGATTGTTGAGGACAAGATACACTGATGGATGCTAAAATTAGTGGGTTTCATATATGATCTCACTCATATGTGGAATTCAAGAAAGAAAATAGATGAACATATGGAAGAGGAGAAAGGAAAAAAGGAGAGAGGGAAAGCAAGCCATAAGTGACTCTTAAAGACAAAAAACAAACTGAGGTTTGATGGAGGTCTGTGGGTGGGGGAATGAGTATTAAAGAGGGCAGTTAATGTGAGGAGCACCGGGTGTTGTATGTAAGTAATGAATCACTGAATCCTACTCCAGAAACCAATATTGCACTATATGTTAACTTAAGAAAATTTTAAATAAATAAAACTTAAGGCAAGCTATAAAAATAAAATTAGTGGGTTTGAGAAAAATCCAGATATTTTTATAATCTTCAAGCATCTCCCCAAAGATATTTATTAGCTATGAAAGGAAAGATAGTAGCTTCACAATGAATTAGTGGGGTAAACCCCACCTTAACCCAGTGATAAAGGTTAACATTATCATTAATGAGGCATATCAACATCATAAACCCATTAATATCATGCACTAAGAAAGAGATAAAATCACTTCTGTGATATTCTTCCCCAAAATACTTAACTTCTTTCCAATCATGAGAAAACAGACAAACCCAAATTAAGGGACCCTACAAAATAACTCCTCAGTATTCTTCATAGTAAGCTTATGAAAGGCTGAGGAACTTACAGATTGGAGAAGACAAAGGGGGAAAAAAACAACTAGAGATCCTGGATCAGAGAAAAAATATTAGTGGAGAAACCACTAAATTTTGATTAGTTTGATTTAATAGTATTGTACCAACTTAAATTCCTGGTTTTGATCATTGTACCCTGGTCATATAGAACATTAACATTAGGACAAGTAGGGTGAATGGTATGTGGGAATTGTGTCCTGCTTTTGCAACTTTACTGTAAGTCTAAGATTGGTTCAAAATAAAAAATTAAAAAATAGAAAACACCAGAATTTACTCATTTAGCAAATATTATTGAGTACCTACTTTGAGCCACATACATAGAGCATTCAAAGTAGAATAATAAATAAGACAGAATAGGTTCCTGCCTTCATGGAAGCTAACATCACACAAGGGTGAGGTATAAATAAAAATGACTATACAAATAATTACAATGATAAGAAAGTGCTAGCAAAAACAGGAAGGTGTAAATGAGGAACCTCACTTGGTCTGTGATATAAAAATCTTCCTTGATTTAAGCTGAGATCTGAAGGAAGAGTAAGTATTGTCTGGAGAGGAGGGGCAAGGGAGATATACCATACATGTCACACTTAAGGACTTAAAAGCAGAACAGTGTAAATGAATCCTCAAAAACAAACAGGAGAGTGGCTTGAGAAGTCAGGGAAAAGGTCATAAGATTTTTTATGGCTTTGTACTCCAACCTAAGAACTGTAGGGAGGTACTAAAGAATTTCAAAGTGAGGTACTGATGTGATCAGGTTTGTATACTTTACAAGTAAAGATGACTTTACTTCACCTGTGGAGGGAACAAAATTAGATACTGGAAAATCCTAAGGAACAACAATATGTAAACGGTAAGCAGAGGAAAAGGACTAGCGCATAGCTCACTGAGAAAGACTGGACATAAAAAAAAAAAAAAGAAAGACTGGACATAAAGCAAAGCACAGTTGTCAGCAGTGTCAGATACTCATCAGAGCCCAAAAAGCAATGAACTCCAATGCTTGAACATAAGGGGTTTTGGTATTTCTAACCAGAGCAATTTCAGTGCTGTGCTGATGCCAGAACAGAAGAAAGGTCACAGATAATTGAAAAATAAGTCAGTAATGGAGACGTAGAGACAAGTATTGACAATCCTTTGAAGAGTTGTAGCTTTGAAAAAAGAATGAATGGTAGTTAGAAATGGGCACATAACCAGTGAAAGTTTTTAATGTTGGGAGATATAGTAAAAGGTTTTAAATTATGGCAGGAAGGAGTCAATAAAAACGACAGATAAAGTTGAAGACAGAAGAATGAGGAGTTGTGTACTAGATTCAGGTCTGTAGGAGGCTGGAGAGAATGGTCTGATTCCAGGGAAGAAATAACTTTTTAATGCAATCCATGGACCAAGAATAACCTCCTCCCCAGAGATGCTATTTCATAATGTCTGGAGTAAGACCAGTGAATCTGCTTTTCAGCAAATGGTATGATTCAAGTGATCTTCAGACCACACTTTGATAAACACTGCTTTTTCCTATTTTTCCCTTACATTGAGCCACTCCTGCCTTCACTTCCTTACCCATCCATCCAATTCAGAACCTAAGGTCTCCTGATTCATAGTGTAGTGTTGTATAAGGTAAGAAAGACTTCAAAAGTGCTGTGGTACTAGAAGTAGGTGCCTGAAGTAGAATGAAGATGAAAATCATTGGCATTGAAGAAGTTAAGGAAATGAGAGGCTCTCACAGTTGTTCTGAATCCCTGCTTGCATCAGAATCATTTGTCAGGCACTTAAAAAAAATGTGTAAAGGTCAGACTTCACCTCAACAGATTCTGGTTTAGTATCTCTTGGGTGGAGCCTGGGCATTTATACATTTACATATGTATAACTTAAAATCTGGACTGAGTCTAATGCATGGCCCAGATTGAGAACTACTACATGAGTTTTCCACATGGTTGATAAATTCACTTAGATTTTTGGAAGAGCTTGGAGGAAAAAGAGTGTTAAGCCCAAAATCACTCTTTATCTGAATTGATTATAATTCTGATATTCCTTAGGCAATCAAGGGAATTGTTACTTTCTAAGCCATTGTGATTAGTTATTTGAAAAAAAGCCTGTGGTAATCCCACAGGCTTCTCTGGAAAAGTCTATGTGTGTATTGTATGAAAAATTGCACACAGTTTGGAGGTGGGAAGTGGTTGGTTTTTAGGAGTTTTCTGTGTGTATCTTTCCAATACAGGAATTAAAAGGGAAATTATGAGAGAAGGGGAATCAGATTTTAAAATGGTAGAGAACAAGTACTAAGAAGGAAACATAGAGAATGAGTACTAAAAAGAACTTCAGAGATTAGGCCCTCAACATATGTTTTCTGTATCAGCTCATCTCAGTGGTTGTCATCTCCTACTTAGAATTACTTAGAGACTTTAGAATTTAAAATGCTGTTTCCCAGGCCCATCCTAGACCAATTTGGATAATACCGGATTTACCCAAATCTCTGGGCTAGAGGGGTAATGGGTATTAAGGAGAGCACTTGTTACAATGACCACTGGGTGTTTTATGTAAGTGATGAATCACTGAATTCCACTCCTGAAACAAATATTTCTCTATATGTTAACTAACTAGAATTTAAATTAAAACAAAAACAAAAAGCAAAGCTCTGGGAATAGGGGCTGAGCACTAGCATTTTTTAAAAATCCCCCAGGTGTGTAGTCAGGGCAAAGCACCACTGAGCTTTCTTGAGCTTCTCATATGCTGCAATAAGAGAAAGTCCTACATTGAATTCCTCAATAAGTTATCCAGCCTTTGAGCTTATGTCTTAGAAGGCTTCTCTCTAAACTGTCTGCCATTCTGACAGGAAGCAAAAATTGCAAGTTAGTTTCAGCATTAATATCATATATTTACCAGATGCTCCTTTTTTTCTTTTTCCCAGTTATGCCCTCTCACAATGCTATACTTTCCCAAGGGGGGAACATGGAGGAGAAAGAAATGAGTAATGGATCACAGATAGTCAGGTCTCAGGTAAGTTCAGTTTTACTCTCTGAAATGCTGTTATAGTTCTAAGAATATGGGCCCTTTTATTTTTCAATTTTCAGAAGTGAATCCAGAGCCCTTCAGACTCTTGGGACAGATGATAATTTCCATAGGCTGGTTCTCATTCACCTTATATACCCTTTATAGCTCTTCTATCCTTCCAGCATTTTTAGCAGATCTTGAGCTCATGTCTGTGTTAGATATTATAAAAGAAGCAAAAGAAACTATAGACTATCTTTTAATCACCCATCACTTAACTCACCAGACTTAACAACACACACATTCTCTCTGTAAAAAATCAGTGATGCCCAGCTAATGGCATTATTAAACATGCCTGAGGACATCTGCCAGGAGCTAGTGTTTATCAAGAATCTCTTGTACCTCTGCAAAACCTGTTTAAGCCTCTTGTTACTGTTCTATAATTTAAGTATTATATAAGCTGATGAGGTATAATTATGACAAGGAGTTGTTTCTGTGAAAAGTAGTTGAATACTTTGGAAAGACCTTATAAATGTCCATCACTTTTTTAAAAATTGCGTCAAATTATGTGTAAACAAACTGTGACACACTGAAGGAAAATCATAAAAATCTTAGAGGATTCTATACCTATATAATTTCCCAAGTGTCACTTGTTGCATTTTACTGAAACAGAAGCTGACTGATGCATTATGGATATGGACACTTAATCATTAAAATCACTCTCAGAAAAGGCTTAGTTTCACATCAAAAGATGAGCACATAAATATACAATTATATATTTCAAATTTAAATGTTTAAGATGCCTTCTATGGATCTCAAGTTTAACCGGCTTTTTAGCTTAATACACCAGATACCAATATCAATTGGTATATATTTAAGAAGTTAAAAGGCCACCATTGTTGAAATGAAGGGAGGGAGAGAACGACTTGAGATAAACTTGGGGAAGAAGGCAGGGCCTGCGTACACAGGGCCTTGTGGCCCTGAAGAAAAGCTTCGATTTTATTCCAAATGCACTAGAAAGCCTTGGAAGAAAGGTAAATGGGATAGTAAAATAATAATTAACTGAATTCTACTTTAAAAGTCACTCAGGTGTGGCGTGCCTATGTGACTCATTTGATTAAGTGCCCAACTCTTGGTTCTGGCTCAGGTCGTGATCTTGCGTTCATGGGATCAAGGCCTTCATTGGGCTCTGTGCTCAACCTGGAGTCTCCTTCAGATTCTCTTTCCCTCTCCCTCCTGCTCTCTCTCTCAAATAAGTAAATTAAATCTTTAAAAAAAAAAAATCACCCAGGTGTATGGTATATGACAAGTGAATTTGTGAGCAGCAAGAAAGGAAGGAGGAGAAATCCGCTTCGGAAGCTACTGCCATATAGTATATGATAGAAAATAACAGCTTAAAACTAGAAAGTGTAGAAAAATAGGTAGATTTGAGGGCTTTTCTTTGAAAACTGCAGAGATTAGCAAGAGTGGTAAAGACAAAGGGAAAAAAAGGTGATTTCAAAAAGATGTAGCCCAGGAAGTGGTAGGGTAATGGTGAATCAGATCATGTCACTGCTCCGCTCAAAATGCATGGCTCCCATTTCACTCAGATTAAAAGTCAAAGTCTTTATGGCCTAAACATTCCTACGGAATCTGGGCCTGTTACCGCCCTAACTTAATCCTTTACTTTTCTACCCCTTGCTCTTTCCACTCTAACCACAGTGGCTACATTCTTCTTCCTTGAACACACCACACACACTGTTGCCTTCGGGCCCTTGTACTGCTAACTTTGCAAGTCTTTTATCAAATGTCACCTCTCTAGTAACATCTTTCCTGACCACCCTATGTAAAATTGCAGTGCCTCACCCCTCACATTGTCAGTACCTCTTACTCTACTCTTATCTTCTAACATAATGTATAATTTACCCAGTTATCATATTTTTTGTCTACTTTCCACTGCTACAATATAAGTTTCATAAGAGTGGGGGAATGTTAGTCTTTTTCTTTCCCCACTTGTATATATCAAGCACCATGATTGTCACTTAGGAAGTACTGAGGATTTGTTGAACAAATGGGAATTAGTGTATTACAAAGACTGCATCTCAAACCAGTGGTGAAAAGTTAGTTTATTCAATGATTGATGATGACATTTCTGGGGAACCATCTAGAAGAAGGTAAAGTTGAATCCATAGCTCATACTTTACATTAGGATGGTCTTCAAATGGAGCAAACATTTAAATGTGAAAAATTAAGCCATAAAAAATTTTTAAGAGGGGCACCTAAGTGGCTTAGTCAGTTAAATGTCTGCCTTCGCCTCTGGTCATTATCCCAGTGCCCTGGGATTGAGTCCCGCATCCGGCTCCCTGCTCAGCTGGAGAATCTGCTTCTCCCTTTCCCTCTGCTCCTACCACCGCTTGTGCTCGCTTTCTATCTCTCTCTTTCTCTCACTCTCTCTCTCAAATAAATAAAAATCTTTAAAAAAATTTTTTCAAGAAAAAAATGGAAGATGTAAGACCACATACCATAAAACTCCTGGAAGAAAATAAAGGTGATTAGCTCCTTGGCATCAGTCTTAGTGATATTTTTGGGGATCTGACTCCAGAAGCAATGGCTACAGAAGCAAAAATAAACAAATGGGACTCCACCAAACTGAAAGGCTTCTTTCTGCACAGGGATATAAGCCATCAACGAAATAAAAAAGGAACCTATTGAGTGGGAGAAGATATTTGCAATCACATATCAGATAAAGGGTTAATATCCAGAACATATAAAGAACTCATATAGGTCAGTAACAAAAAAAGCAAAAATGAGCAGAGGATCTGAATAGACATTTTTCTAAAGAACATATACAGAAGGCCAATGAAAAGGTGCTCAACATCACTAATCATCAGGGAAATGAAAGCCAAAACCACAATGAGATATTACCTCACGCCAGTCAGAATGACTATTATCAAAAAGACAAAAGTTAACAAGTATTGGCAAGGCTATAGAGTTGTTGGTGAGATTGTTGGTGGGAATGTAAATTAGTGTAGCCACTGTGGATAAAAGTGTCGAGGCTGTTCAAAAATCAAAAAATAGAACTACCATATAATCCCGCAATTCCGCTTCTGGGTATATGTATGAAGAAAACAAAAACACAAATTCAAAAAGGTATATGCACCCCTGTGTTCTTTGCAGCATCATTTATAATAGCCAAGATGTGGAATCAACCTAAATGTCCATCAGTGGATGAATGGATAAGGAAGATGCAGTGTGGGGGCGCCTGGGTGGCTCAGTGGGTTAAGCCACTGCCTTCAGCTCAGGTCATGATCTCAGGGTCCTGGGATCGAGCCCCAAGTCAGGCTGTCTGCTCAGCAGGGAGCCTGCTTCCTCCTCTCTCTCTGCCTGCCTCTCTGCCTGCTTGTGATCTCTCTCTCTCTCTCTCTCTGTGTCAAATAAATAAATAAATAATCTTTACAAAAAGAAGATGCAGTGTGTGTGTGTGTGTGTGTGTGTGTGTACACAATGGAATACTATTTGGCCATAAAAAGGAATGCACTCTGAGAGAAGTTAAGATGGTAGAGTAGTAGGGGGACTCTGAGCTTGCCTCAGCCCTCAAACACAGCTAGATCAAATCATTGTGAACAACCAGAAATCAATCTGGGGATTAAGAAAACAATCTGGATAACTGGAGGGAGTGAACATGGGAGATGTGAGATTCAGAGCCAGGAATTGGTGAAGAAAGTGGGGGGGACCCTTTTTGTGGAGCAAAGTAAGGGACCGAGGGAAAGTGGGAGAGAGGACATGTAGGGTTTGCACAATACACCATGGTGAGGTCATCCCCTGGGTCACACTAGAGGAGCTCACCCCCAATCCTGGAGTACATTTGGAATAGGATATTTTGCCTCTCTAAGGACAAAGGGCCCACAGAACAGCCATTCACCAGCAAAGACAGAAGCATGAGCAGACCTAGTCACAGCTTTTCACTGTGCATTGCAATAGACTCCAACCATGGTGCATGCATCATGTGACTGCTTTTCTGGTACACAACAGTGCGAGGTGCACCAAGAGCCTCTCCTCCAGGGGAGGGGAGCAGGTTAGAGCCTTGCCAGGCCCTTTAAGATTTGGAGTTTTGAATCCCAACCACCGGCCAGACATTAAAAAAAAAGGAGAACTGACACCAGGCATGCCAACAGCTGGGCACAGACAAGTTAAGGGCAGCAATCTGACCAAAGCCTAAAACACAGGAGATTGTTCCCTTTTCCATAAGGGCCTCTTAAACAGTGGCAGCCCCAGGCTCCCCTCCCCAAACAGAGAGGAAGGCACCATTTTCCACCACCCCCCACCCTGCTGACAGTACCATCAGACTTCAAAGAGAAACACAGCACCTCCAATGGCGGCTAGATTCCTTACACCAAAGCCTGTCCCCTGCTCCTGGCAGGGGTATCTTTGCAAAGGCAAGTCTAACTGTGAGCCAGTGCAGCTGGCCTCTCCCTCAGATCAACATAGGCACTCCTGAATGTACCAGGTCTGATGGAGTGCTCCAAAGCATCAGCATCAGTTCTGGTGGAACTGGGACCAGGCTTGCTTTCTTTTACCCTTTTTTTTTTTTATAATCTTTATTTTGTGTTTGGATTTAGGCTTATAGTTTTTTATTGTTTGCTTCCTTTTCTTGTTTTTTAGATCAGACTTCTTATTTCTTTTTCGTTTCTTTTTCCCTTCTTTCTTTCTTAATCTTTGGTACAGTTTTTTGTTTGTTTCCTTTTATATTCCTTTTCCTTTCCTCCTTTATTGGATCAGACTCTTTTTTTCCCCAGGCTTATCTTTTTTATTTTTTTTAAGATTTTATTTATTTATTTATTTATTTGACAGAGAGAGGGAGGGAAGGAACAGAAGCAGGAGGAGTGGGAGAGGGAAAAGCAGACTTATCTTAACAAACAAATCAAAGCACACATAATTGAAGAGCCAGATACTCCCAACTGCAAGCAAGGAGGAACTCTGTAGAGGACTGACCTGAGGGAAAGAGCAGCCAAAACACAACAGCAGAATGCACAGAGCATACACCAAAACACTTCCAGAAGCACCAGGTTGTGGACAGTGTAGGACCCCTTCTTAATACAGTATTACTCTCGGGAGCAGGAAACATAACAAGCTTTCATAACACACAAAAGACAGAAACCTGGACGTAATTACAAGATGGAGGAATTCTCCCCAAAAGAAAGATCAAGAAGAAATCGCAGCCAGGGATTTGCTCAAAACAGAAATAAGCAATAAAGCTGAACAAGAATTTAGACCAGCAGTCATAAAAATACTAGCTGGGCTTGAAAGAAGCATAGAAGATTCCGGAGAAACCCTGGCTGAAGAGATAAAAGACCTAGAAAATAGGCCAAAATAAAAAATGCTATAACGGACATGCAAAACTGACTGGATGTAATAACAATGAGGATGGAAGAAGAGGAGCAGTAGGTGGGGTGATAAGATAAAATTATGGAAAATAATGAAGCTCAAGAAGAGGGAAAGAAAACTATTAGATCATTAAGACAGACTTAGAGAACTCAGCTATTCCACAAAGCACAATAATATCTATATCATAGGAGTTCCAAAAGAAGAAGGGCAGGAAAGAGGGGCAGAAGGCTTATTTGAACAAAGCTGAAAAATTCCCTTCTGGGGAAGGAAACAGGCATTCAGTCCAGGAGGCACAGAGAACTTCCCTCAAAAATCAACAAACACGGGTCCACACCAAGACATATCATGGTGAAACTTGCAAAATACAAAGGTAATGAGAATTCCAAAACAACTGGAGACAAAAGGTCCTTAACCAAATGACTTAACAGCAGATCTGACCACAGAAACTTGGCAGACCAGAAAAGAATGGCATGATATATTCAGTGTGCTAAATGAGAAAAATATACAGCCAAGAATACTTTATCCAAAAGGTTAATTTATTCAGATTAGAAGGAGAGAGAAAAAAAATTTCCGAGACAAGCAAAAACTGAAGTTGTTCAAGAACACTAAACCAGCTCTGCAAGAAATACTAAAGGGGACCCTTTGAGCACAAGAGAGAGACCAAAAGCAACAAAGACTAGAAGGAAAGAGAAATCTACAAGAACAGTGACTTTTACAGGTAATACAGTACACTAAATTCGTATCTATCAGTAATTACTCTGAATATAAATGGACTAAATGCTCCAATCAAAAGACATAGGAATTCAAAAAGGATTTAAAAAAAAAAAAAAGACCCATTACTGTGCTGCTTACGAGAGACTCATTTTAGACTGAAAGTCCCCTCCAGATTAAAAGCGGAAGGTACAGAAACATCTGTCACCCTAATGGACATCAAAAGAAAGCTGGAGTAGTAATCCTTATATCAGACAAACTAGATTTTAAACCAGACTGTAATAAGAGATGCAGAAGGGCACTGTATCATAACAAAGGGGTACATCCAACAAGAAGATATAACCATTATAAATATTTATGCACCCAACCTTGAAGAAGCCAAATATATAAATCAGTTAATAGCAAGCTTAGGGGCACCTGGGTGGCTCAGTGGGTTAAGCCTCTGTCTTCTGCTCAGGTCATGATTTCGGGGTCCTGGGATCAAGCCCTGCATCGGGCTCCCTGCTTGGCAGGGAACCTGCTTCCCCCTCCCTCTCTGCCTACTTGTGATCTCTCTCTCTCTCTCTCTCTCTCTCTCTCTCTGTGTCAAATAAATAAAGTCTTTAAAAATAACAAGTTTAAAACTGAGGGTTGTGGGGCGCCTGGGTGGCTCAGTGGGTTAAAGCCTCTGCCTTCGGCTCAGGTCATGATCCCAAGGTCCTGGGATCGGGCCCCACATCGGGCTCTCTGCTCAGCGGGGAGCCTGCTTCCCCGTCTCTCTCTCTGCCTGCCTCTCTGCCTACTTGTGATCTCTTGTCTGTCAGATAAATAAAATCTTAAAAAAAAAAAAAAAAAGATCTTTTAAAAAAAAAAACTGAGGGTTGTTGGGGAGAGGGGGGTTGGGAGAAGGGGGGTGGCATTATGGACATTGGGGAGGGTATGTGCTATGGTGAGTGCTGTGAAGAGTGTAAACCTGGCGATTCACAGACCTGTACCCCGGGGGTTAAAAATATATTATATGTTTATAAAAATTTTTTAAAAAATAACAAGTTTAAAGAAACTCATTGATAATAATACAATAATAGGGGACTTTAACACCCTATTAATAGCAATGGAGAGATCATCTAAGCAGAAGATCAACAAAGAAACAAGAGCTTTGAAAAACACACTGGACCAGATGGACTTAACAGACATATTCAGAGTATTTCATCCTAAAGCAGCAGAATACACATTCTTTTTGAGTGCATATGGAACATTCTCCAGAATAGATGGTATACTGGGTCACAAATCAGGCCTCAACCCAGACAAAAAGGTTGAGATCATACCAGACATATTTTCAGACCACCACACTATGAAACTTGAAGTCAACCCTCCCAAAAAATTTGGAAAGACCACAAATACATGGAGGTCAGGGAACATCCTACTTAAGAATGAATGGGTTAACCAAGAAATTAAAGAAGAAATTTTTAAAATACATGGGAACAAATGAAAATGAAGACACAATAGTCGAAAATCTTTGGGATGTAGCAAAGGCAGCCTTGAGAGGGAAGTATATAGCAATCCAGGCCTTTCTCAAGAAACAAAAAAAGTCTCAAATATACAACCTAACCTTACACCTAAAGAAGCTGGAGAAAATACAGCAAATAAAGCCTAAGTCCAGCAGTACGAAAATAATTAAGATTAGAGCAGAAATAAATTATAGTGAAATAAAAAAAAGACTAGAACAGATCAATGAAACTAGGAGCTAATTCTTTGAAAGAATTAACAAAATGGTTAAACCCCTAGCCACACTTAACAAAAAGAAAAGCACCCAAATAGATAAAATCATGAATTAAAGAAGAGAGATCGGGGCGCCTGGGTGGCTCAGTGGGTTAAAGCCTCTGCCTTTGGCTCAGGGCGTGATCCCAGGATCCTGGGATCAAGCCCCACATCGGGCTCTCTGCTCAGCGGGGAGCCTGCTTCCTCCTCTCTTTCTGCCTGCCTCTCTACCTACTTGTGATCTCTCTCTGTCAAATAAATAAATAAAATCTTTTAAAAAAAAAAAAAAAAGAAAGAAAGAAAGAAGAGAGATCACAACCAACACAGCAGAAATACAAACAATTTTAAGAGAATAATATGAAAAGTTATATGCCAACAAGTGGGGTGATCTCAAAGAAATGTGGATGCATTTCTAGAAATATATGAACACCAAAAGTGAAACAGGAAGATATAGAAAACCTGAACAGACCCATAACCAGCAAGGAAATTGAAGCAGTAATCAAAAATCTCCCAACAAACAAGAGTACAGGGCCAGACTGCATCCCAGGGGAATTCCACCCAACATTTAAAGAAGAATTAATCTATTCCCTGAGCTGTTTAACAAAATACAAATGGAAGGAAAATTTCCAAGCTCATTCTATGAGTCCAGCATTACCTTGATTCCAAAACTAGGCAAAGACCTCACTAAAAAAGAGAATTACAGGCCAATAGCCCTGATGAACATGTACACAAAAGTTCTCAATAAGATACCAGCAATAGGATTCGACAGTACATTAAAAGAATTATTCACCACAACCAAATGGGATTTATCTCTGGGCTACAGGGGTGGTTCAACATCTGTAAATCAATCAATTTGATACACCACATTAATAAAAGAAAGGATAAGAACCGTATGATTCCGCTCAGTAAATGCAGAAAAAGCATTTGACAAAATACAGCATTCTTTCTTGATAAAAACCCTCGAGAAAGTAGAGGTAGAAAGAACATACCTCAACATCGCAAAAGCTATATACAAAAGACCCACAGCAAATACCATCCTCAATGGGTAAAAACTGAGAGCTTTCCCCCTAAGGTCAGAAATACGACAGAGATATCCACTTTCACCACTATTCAACATAGTATTGGAAATCCTAACCTCAGCAATAGGATGACACAAAGAAATAAAAGTCATCCAAATCACCTAAGAAAAAAACCAAGCTTTCACTCTTCGCAGACACTCTATATAGAAAACCCAAAAGATTTCATTAAAAAGTGCTAGAACTAGCAATGGCCATGGTCGCCAAACTGTGGAAAGAACCAAGATGCCCTTCAACAGACGAATGGATAAGGAAGATGTGGTCCATATACACTATGGAGTATTATGCCTCCATCAGAAAGGATGAATACCCAACTTTTATAGCAACATGGATAGGACTGGAAGAGATTCTGCTGAGTGAAATAAGTCAAGCAGAGAGAGTCAATTATCATATGGTTTCACTTATGTGTGGAGCATAATAAATAGCATGGAGGACAAGGGGAGATGGAGAGGAGAAGGGAATTGAGGGAAGTTGGAAGGGGAGGTGAACCATGAGAGACTATGGACTCTGAAAAACAATCTGAAGGTTTTGAAGGGGTGGGGGTGGGAGGTTGGGGGAACCAGGTGGTGGGTATTGGAGAGGGCACGGATTGCGTGGAGCACTGGGTGTGGTGCAAAAACAATGAATACTGTTATGCTGAAAATTAAAAAAAAATTTTTTTAAGTGCTAGAACTGATACAGAAATTCAGTAAAGTAGCAGGATATAAAATCAATACTCAGAAGTCAGTTGCATTTCTATATACCAACAATGAAGCAGCAGAAAGAGAAATCAAGCAATTGATCCCATTTACAATCACACCCAAAACCATAAGATACCTAGGAATAAACCTAACCAAAGAGGTAAAAAGATCTGTACTCTGAAAACTATGAAACACTTACGAATCATGAAACTGAGGAAGACACAAAGAAATGGAAAAACATTCTAATCTATGGACTGGAAGAACAAATACTGTTAAAATGTCTATGTTACAAGAATATGTTGTTTATATATACAGTGGCATATTACTCAGCCATCAAAAAGCATGAATACCCATGATTTCCACTGATATGGATGGAACCAGAAGGGATTATGCGAAGTGAAATAAGTCAAGCAGAGAAAGACAATTATCATATGGTTTCACTCATATGTGGAACACAAGGAATAGTGCAGTGGACCACAAGGGAAGGGAGGGAAAACTGAATGGGAAGAAATCAGAGAGGGAGACAAACCATGGAGACTCTGGACTCCAGGAATCAAACTGAGTGTTACAGAAGTGAGTGGGGTAAGGAGATAGGGTAAGTGAGTGATAGGTATTAAGGAAGGGACATGTGGTGATGAGCACTGAGTATTATACAGAACTAATGAATCATTGAACACTGCATCTCAAAAACTTAAGATGTACTATATGTTAGCTAATTGAATGTAATAAAAAAGTGGAAAAAAAATGTCTATGCTACCCAAAGCAATCTAATATTCAAAGCGATCCCTATCAAAATACTATCAACAGTTTTCAAAGAGCCAGAACAAACAACCGTAAAATTTGTATGGAATCAGAAAAGACCCTGAATAGCTAAAGTAATGTTGAAAAAGAAAATCAAAGCTGAGAGCATCATAATGGTGGATTTTAAATTCTGTTACAAAGCTGTAATCATCAAGGCAGTATGGTACTAGCACAAAAACAGACACATAGTTTAGTGGAAAAGAATAGAGAAGCAAAAATGGACCCAAAATTGTATGGCCAGCTAATCTTCAACAAAAGAGAAAAGAATATCCAATGGAAAAAAGACCATCTCTTCAACAAATGGTGTTGGGAAAATGGACAGCAACATGCAGAAGAATGAAACCAAACCACTTTCTTATACCACATACTAAAATAAATTCAAAATGGATGAAAGACCTAAATGTGATACAGGAAACCATCAAAATCCTAGAGAACACAGGCAGCAACCTCTTTGACCTCAGCTGTAGCAACTTCTTACTCAACATCACCACAGGAAAGGGAAATGCAAAAAAAAAAAAGTGAACTATTGAGAGTTCAAGATAAAAAGCTTCTGCACAATAAAGGAAACAATCCACAAAAGTAAAAGGCAGCCTACAGAATGGGAGAAGATATTTGCAAACAACGTTCCTGATAAAGGGTTAATATCTAAAATCTATAAAGAACCCATTAGGGCGCCTGGGTGGCTCAGTGGGTTAAAGCCTCTACCTTTGGCTCAGGTCATGATCCCAGGGTCCTGGGATCGAGCCCCGCATCAGGCTCTCTGCTCCGCAGGGAGCCTGCTTCCTCCTCTCTCTCTGCCTGCCTTTCTGCCTACTTGTGATCTCTGTCAAATAAATAAATAAAATCTTAAAAAAAAAACCTATAAATTCAACACCCCAGAAAAACCCAGATAACCCAATTAAGAAATGGACAGAAGATATGAATAGACACTTTTCAAAAAAAAGACATCCTGATGGCTAATGGACACATGAAAATATGCTCAACATCACTCATCATCAGGGAAATACAAATCAAAACCATTATGAGATACCACCTCACAACTGTCAGGATGGGTAAATTAAACAACGCAAGAAACAACAGGTGTTAGTGAGGATGTGGAGAAAGGGGAACCCTTTTGCACTCTTGGTCAGAATGTAAACTGGTGAAGCCACTCTGGTTAATACTGTGGAGGTTCCTCAAAATGTTAAAAATAGAACTACCCTGCAATCCAGCAGTTACACTACCAGGTACCCAAAGAATACAGAAATAGAAACTTGAAGGGACATATGCATCCCAGTGCTTATAGCAGCATTATCAGCAATAGTCAAACTATGGAGAGACACCCAGTGTCCATTGACTGATGAGTGGATTAAGAAGATGTGGTATAAAATCAATGCACAGAAATCGGTAGCTTTCTTATACACTAGCAATAAAAATATAGAAAGGGAAATTAAAGAATTGATTCCATTTACTGTAGCACCAAGAACCATAAGATACCTTGAAAGAAACCTAACCAAAGAGGTAAAGGATCTGTACTTGAGGAACTATAGAACACTCATGAAAGAAACTGAAGTTGACACAAAAAGATGGAAAACATTCCATTCTCATGGATCAGAAGAAGAAACGGTTAAAATGTCTATACTTCCCAGAGCAATGTATACTTTCAATGCCATCCCAATCAAAATTCCACCAGCATTCTTCAAAGTGCTGGAACAAACGATCCTAAAATTTGTATGGAACCAGAAAAGAGCCTGAATTGCTAAGGAATTGTTGAAAAAGAAAAAACTGGGGGCATCACGTTCCCTGATTTCAAGCTATATTACAAAGTTGTGATCACCAAGACAGCTGGTACTGGAACAAAAACAGACACATAGACCAATGGAACAGAGTAGAGTCCAGATATGGACCCTCAACTCTGTGGGCAAGTAACATTTGACAAAGCAGGAAAAAATAACCAGTGGAAAAAAGACACTCTCTTCAATAAATGGTGCTGAGAATACTGGACAGCTATGTATAGAAAAATGAAACTTGACCATTCTCTCACACCATACACAAAGATAGACTCGAAATGGATGAGAGACCTCAGTGTGAGGCAGGAATCTATCAAAATCCTAGAGGAGAACATAGGCAGTAACCTCTTCGACATCAGCCACAGCAACTTCTTTCAAGATATGTCTCCAAAGGCAAAGGAAACAAAAGCAAAAATGAACTTTGGGGACTTCATCAAGATCAAAAGCTTCAGGGCACCTGGGTGGCTCAGTGGGTTAAGCTGCTGCCTTTGGCTCAGGTCATGATCTCAGGGTCCTGGGATCGAGCCCCACATCGGACTCTCTGCTCAGCAGGCAGCCTGCTTCTTCCTCTCTCTGCCTGCTTCTCTGCCTGCTTGTGATCTCTCTCTGTCAAATAATAAATAAAATCTTAAAAAAAAAAAAAAGATCAAAAGCTTCTGCACAGCAGAGGAAACAGTCCACAAAACAAAGAGGCAACCCATGGAATGGAAGAAGATATTCGCAAATGATAGACAAAGGGCTATATCCAAGATCTGTAAAGAACTCCTCAAACTTAACACCCAAAAAACTGATAAGGATGTCAAAACATGGGCAGAAGACATGAACAGACACTTCTCCAAAGAAGACATACAAATGGCTAACAGACCCATGAAAAAATGTTCATCATCATTAGCCATCATAGAGATTCAAATCAAAACCACATTGAGATACCACCTTACACCAGTGAGAATGACCAAAATTAGTAAGACAGTAAACAACAACTGTTGGAGAGGATGTGGAGAAAGGGGAACCCTCTTACATTCCCATTGGTGGGAATGCAAGTTGGTGCAGCCACTTTGAAAAACAGTGTGGAGATTCCTTAAAAAATTAAAAATAGCACTACTACAATTAGTAGTACAAGTAATACAATTAATAGTATAAGTAATAGTACTACTACAATTGCACTACTGGGTATTTACCCCAAAGATACAGATATAGCAAAAAGAAGGGCTATATGTACTCCAATGTTCATAGTTAAGCTAAATAACAATGTATACAATACCTTGTCTTTGAGGCTAAAAAAAAAAAAAAAAAAAAGTGGGAGGAAATGAGAAGCCATATATTTGCGTGAAGAATTATCAGGAAATACACTGAAAACTACAAATACTGATTAGACATAAGAGCTGGATAGAGGAAAGAAGCCCAAACAATTTTTTTATGAAGTACTTTTTTGTATGTTTTTATATTAATATATATTAATATTCTAATTTAAAATAGAATTCAAATAAGGATATTTTTTAAAAGAAGGAAAGAAGAGAAGAAACTGGTAACCCAAGTGCGAGATCATTAGAAGATATAGAAGGAGAGAAATAGTCCTGATTCAAACAACCAAAAAGGAACTACAAATGCAGATACTAAAGAATGTAAACTATAAATTCCTAGTTTTCCTCAGCCTGCTACTACCCTCAAGAAGCATGGGGAAAGTAGAATGGAAATTAGAAATAAAAGTCACAAGAGGGAAAATATTAGTTTATGCAGAAAAGATACCTTTGCAGTATGATGGAAAGAGTATAGGCTTTAGAATAAGATTGAAGAAGAATTCCAGTTCTTGCTATTTACTAACCATATGTCTTTGGGTAAATTATTTAATTACTTTCAGCCTTGGTGATTAATTTCTAAATTCCTATGTCACTTAATTGAAATACATTTTAGAAAGATATGTTATCAAAGAATGAAAATTGATTTAAGTAAAATGCCAGTACTATACTTAAATATTGACTGTTAACTTATGGGGGAAAGCCCTTATTTGTAACACCACACTCATTCTTTTTTTTTTAAAGATTTTATTTATTTATTTGACAGACAGAGATCACAAGTAGGCAGAGAGGCAGGTAGAGAGAGAAGGGGAAGCAGGCTTCCTGCTGAGCAGAGAGCCCGATGCAGGGCTTGATCCCAGGACCCTGAGACCATGTCCTGAGCCAAAGGCAGAGGCTTAACCCACTGAGCCACCCAGATGCCCTAGCACCACACTCATTCTGAAGAGTTAAGTTATTATGCCCATGAAGTTGGTGGAATTTTGGAGGGATTAGATTGTAAGGGAAGAGGGGGTGGCATATATTGGTTGTATATTTCTTTGTTTATATGTGGGTGTCTCTTAGAGCAAAAGGATTGTTAAAAAGCATTAAGAAAATTTAGAGGTAACCCTTTTTTATTTGAATTTCCTAACTGTAGTGAGGAAGTCTCTTTTACTGATCCCACATTCATCATATGTCTTCTACTCTCAACCTGTTTGCCCTTTTTGATTTTTTTTATTTTTTTAACCACTGGAATATCCCCTCTCCAATTCTGTCAAGAGTTTAAAAATCTGTTAAGGTTACACAAAATCCACCAACTTGACATCTCCTTACAGTAATTCAACCAATCCTGTATTCTTTTATTTCTGAAATCTTACAGCATAAATTTCCCATATGGTTTTTTAAAATTGTTTAGATGATGAGAGTCTTTCCCTTGCAAAAACTGTAAAAAGCTTAAAAGTAAGCATAATTTCATACATGTTTTTATGTCTGACTTGAAAGATAATAGACACATACTAATTGTTGTTTCAAAAATTTTGACCTAGATTACTCAGAGAACCCTAAAGATTGTCACCACAACAGCTCAAACATCCTAACCTTTTCCACTGCTACACCTTTTCCCCTTCCCCTAAGGGCCCCTGTAAATACTGGTTTCTGGCTAAGCAGAGATATACTTGATATCTTCAGGACTCACTGACATTCCAGGACGTGGCTGTGAACTTCACCAGAGAAGAGTGGAACCAGCTGTACCCTGCTCAGAAGATCCTTTACCGAGATGTGATGCTGGAGAACTACAGGAATCTGGTAGCACTCGGTAAGGATGTTGTCCCTGTAAAACTAGAAACCATTCTAAATGGGTTTATTCCCTTAAGTAGTGAAAATTTCCAAATCTTTTGTGAATATAGTTCAGGCCAGCACAGAATGCTAATCAGTGCCGGAGACAGGGCCTTTGTTTCTTGCTGTTTCTCCTCAGGTAAAAAGTCTTGATTTTGTTGAGCTTGAGATTGGGTAGCTTTATTTTATTGCCTTGGAAGTTTCCCCTTTCTAAATCCAGAGGCTCCAGAGACCAAAAAGGTTGGAAATGAATTCTAAGAGAAATTTTTGTTCCTAGTACAAACTTCTATGACATACATTTTTTCCATGAATAGGGCATCAACTTTATAAGCCAGAGGTGATCTCTCAGTTGGAGAAAGAGGAGCAGCGGGGGATGGAAAGAGACAGTGCACTGGACGCTCACGCAGGTGAGGAGCAAGCTTTTGGGTATTTGCTGCTCAGTGAAGAGAAGCAGTCACTTCTGAAACATTCAACTGACTGTGCTCGAAGTCTTTGCCTCTGGGGTTTATAGAATACTGAGACCTTTTTAAAAATTCAGTTTATGTTTGACTTTGTTCCAAACTGGAAATGGCCCTCTAATTTTTTTCCAATTACACAGATAATATATACTTATCATTAAAAAATTCACACAACAAAAAGTTAGTGTGAAGGTATTAACTCTAACATTCATGACTACTTTTATGTTGCAGATCTCCACATAGAATTTTCTGTTTCTTCCTTCCTTTTCCTTTTGTTATCAAACTCTTTAAACTTGTCTAAAACCCATAGCATCAATTTTAATTCTCTTGATTACCTTTTTGACATGACTCCTATCCTATCTGTACTATTAAAGTGGTTTCCTTGGAGATTATTACCAACTTCCTTCAGTCGAATCCAGTGGCTTTAAAAAAAAAAGTTATTGTCTCCTCTAATCTTGTTGCATTGGTTTGTGTTGACTTTACTTTTTTAGAAATTTTCTTTCACTCTGGCTTGCGATGTACACGATTCTTGCCTTTTGTAGTCTGTGTCCAGTATCTCTATATGCTCCTACACTGCTTTCTCTCCCTTTTTATTCTTCTAAATGTATGTATTCCTACAAGCTTAGTGTTCTGCTCTGTAGTATATTCCTTTTAAGTAACCCTTCTATGGCATTTTCCCATTGCTGTATTTTTAGCCTCAATATTTCACCCATATAATCTTCCCAGATTTTAGATTATATTTTTGTTTATGAATGTCATACTGTCATCTTAATTAAATATTTCAAAACCTGGATCTGTTGATGTTATACTCTCTCTTTAAAGCATCCATGAAATAAGAGAGGTATTAACTAAAAAATAAAAACAAAAACAAAACCTTAGCTCCCTCTTGTTGGCATACCACCTAAAATGTTCTGCCTGGTTTTATCAGTAAGTAGTTCACTTCTAAATGTATGCCAGATACTGAGTTAGGTATTTTACACTGTAGTTTTTTATCCTAAACTCAGCTACCCCTTCTCTATGTAGTTTCCACCCTGATTCTTTGCTCTGGCACAGTGTTTTCCCATTTTGACTTGGTTTTCTGCTATTCAGACTTCAGCTTCTTTCTCAGGGTGGCTTTGACTTGGCTGTCCTTATTGATTTTAGTGCTCCAGGTCATCTTGGGTGAGAAACCTGCTCCTCTTTCAGCCTCACTTTACCTGAATTTTGGTCTGACCAGTGCTGGCATTCTATGGGTAGAAGCTAATAAAACATTTTCTCAAGAACCTCCGAACACTTTCTCCAACAGTAGTAGGTGACGTTATTTCTATGAATCTCCACACCCTGAAACCTGGGAAGTAGGAAGCTAAAGGAAGAAGATGAAAAACGCCCGAGGCGCCCAGGTGACACAGTTGGTTAAGCGTCTGCTTTCAGCTCAGGTCGTGATCCTGGAGTCCCAGGATGGAATCTGCATTGGGCTCCCCACTCAGTGGGAAGTCTGCTTCTCCCTCTCACCTTTTCCCCTCTCATGCTCTTTCTCTCTCTCGCCCTCATTCTCTCCCACAAGTAAATAAATAAAATCTTAAAAAAAAAAAAATGAAATGAAAATGAAAAACTCCTTTTCCAGGTGAGTTGCCAGCATAGGCACTTACAGCAGAAGGCAAATCTATTGTTTCCCTCAGGTGTTTTTTCCTTGAGGTATTTTTTTCCCACAGGCAAGTCCATTTGTAGGATTCATGCTATTTCCCATATCCCTATCCACAGACCCCCAGCTAGAGAAAATAATCGCTAACTTAAGAAAGTTTCCAGAACTTATTTGGTAGATTCCTAAGGCTCTTGGTTCACAGGTCAGGTTGAACAAATGATTTCCTCATATCCACCTTGTCAGGAATAAGCAGGCTGTCAGTCTCCTTCAAGGAGACAGCTTGCATTTTGGCATTATCCTGTAAGACTCAGGGACACAGTCACTGGTTCCTCTTATAAGGATGTGGTAAGACATTTCGGTTGATGGCCTCATGTAATTCCGGCTTGCCCTCTGGGGTACTGCTTGCCTTACTGGCATCTATTGATGCCTGTTTACCTAGAAACCTCTTCCTCACTGAGGTAGGACCTAGTAAGTGTTTGATTTAGCAACAAAGAGGTTAGCAATTATGTTAATTAATAAGAGAAATAACATGGGGTGCCTGGGTGGCTTAGTCGTTCAGCATCTGCCTTTGGCTCAGGTCATGATCCCAGGGTCCTGGGATCAAACCCCACATCAAGCCCTGCATTGGGCTCCTTGCTCAGTGAGAAGCCTGCTTCTCCCCTCTCCCAATCCCCCTACTTGTGTTCCCTCTCTTGCTGTGTCTCTCTTTGTCAAATAAATAAAATCTTTAAAAAAAAAAAAATAAGAGAGGGGAGCCTGGGTGGCTCAGTGGGTTAAGCCACTGCCTTCGGCTCAGGTCATAATCTCAGGGTCCTGGGATCAAGTCCCGCATCGGGCTCTCTGCTCAGCGGGGAGCCTGCTTCCTCCCTCTCTCTGCCTGCCTCTCTGCCTGCTTGTGATCTCTGTCTGTCCAATAAGTAAATAAAATCTTTTTAAAAAAAAGAAAGAAATAACAGGGGAGTGATTAGAAGAACAATCAGTTAATACATTTTTTAATGAACAGGAGGTAAAAAGGTGAACCTTGTAAGTATGCAGTATTCTTACAAGAAGCTCAAATGAGAAAGGGAGACAATAGAGCATAATGGGAGAATAGAAGGTGGTGTCAAAAGAGGATTGTCAAAGCAAGAATGATTTTAGGGGCACCTGGGTGGCTCAGTGGGTTAAGCCGCTGCCTTCGGCTCAGGTCGTGATCTCAGGGTCCTGAGATCAAGTCCCGCATCGGGTTCTCTGCTCAGCGGGGAGCCTGCTTCCTCCTCTCTCTCTCTGCCTGCCTCTCTGCCTACTTGTGATCTCTCTCTGTCGGATAAATAAATAAAATCTTTAAAAAAAAAAAAAAAAAGAAGGAATAAGTAGAAAATAAATACAAAATACAGAGCAAGGTTCTAGAAGAGATGGGAGTGAGACTGGGAAGGAGATTAGGGTGATTTTGTATGTAATAAGTTTGTTGGTGGGAGATTTGGGGGAATTCGCACATGGTTATTTCTACTTTCTTGGTGCAGTTGAAGGCAGGGTCCCCTGTTGAATGTAAAGGAATGGTGGGGCATAAGGACAGAACTTGAGGAGCACTTGCTCTTGCCTGTTAAGTTCAATGGAAGCTGACCAAAGATGAATCAAGAGATTACCAAGCAGCTTTGAGGATCCAGATGAGATTTTGCCCCATGCATTTGTGGTTTCCAGTGTCCATGCATATGCCATTTCTCCTATTCTATTCTGCACCAGAAAGGCTTTGTAGAGTTAGAGTTCAGGACAAGGGCCTGCTAGATGAGTGGAACTAAAGGAAGAAAATGAGAGTTTGTTAATTCAGGTGATTTGACATAGATTCCAGGAAGTGACAAGAAGTAAAGTAAGGCCTGAAGAGGACTGGAAACTAGGAAACAGTGGATGGGTTAAAGCAGTGGTGTTCTAGATGAGATCAGAAAGCAAGTAGCGTGTGAATAAGGGCCTTGTATACTTCCCCGGCAAGAGAGTGTGACAGCGAGTTTGAGACTCTTTATATGGATCTGAGTTCAGAGTATAACTGTATTAACCAAGTAACTAACTGTTGAAGTGGAGTGACAATAGAAGCACAAACAACTACCCAGTTAGAAAATAAGATGGAAGAGAAGAACCCATTTAGTAGTAACCAAAAAAATAAAACACCTAGAAATAAACTTTTTTTTTGCTTTTGATAGAAAATCTTTGATTGCTAGTCAAGACATTTATGGTGTCGGTTGGCTTCTAGTCATCACTGTGCACAAAATAAATATAAGTAACAGGACGCACGCATGTTTAGAGTCCTTAAGAACAATATATCAAAACCCACCTGAAGTGTCCCATGTGACAACTGACTTATATACAGGGATGTTCATATTGGGGGAAACAACAAGGCTATAAACTACCTAAATGTTGACCAATCAAGGTTAAACAAATTATGGTATGCACATACATTAGATTACTGTGTCACCATTATAAAGAAGGTGGATGGGACACCTAGGTGGCTCAGTTCGTTAAGCAACTACCTTCAGCTCAGGTCATGATCCCAGGGTCCTGGGATTGAGCCTCGAATCAGCTCCCTCCTCAGTGGGGGAGCCTACTTTTCCTCATCCACTGCCACTGCTTATTTCTCTCTCTCTCTCTCTCTCTCTCTCTCTCGCTTTCTCTTTCTCTTTCTTTTTTTTTTTTTTTTAAGATTTTATTTATTTATTTGACAGAGAGAAATCACAAGTAGATGGAGAGGCAGGCAGAGAGAGAGAGAGGGAAGCAGACTCCCTGCTGAGCAGAGAGCCCGATGCGGGCCTCGATCCCAGGACCCTGAGATCATGACCTGAGCCGAAGGCAGCAGCTTAACCCACTGAGCCACCCAGGCGCCCTCTCTTTCTCTTTCTAAGCAAAATAAATCCAGGCATTTTCCAGGAAAGTGAGAGCATGAAGCAGAGTCTATTGTTTCTGAGTCACCAGGTCTCTGGGAAAGAAGGCAGACCCGGTGCTACAAAGGCCCACATGGAAACAAGCTGGGCAGAGTATTTCCCTGCCTTTGCCCAATCTCCTTACAGCCAAAAATAATCACCTTGTGACTCACACACATTCCAATGTTTGCTTGAAATAAAGGCCTGCCATCAGGATAAAGGGTTCAAATGGAAGAGAAATTCAGAACAATTAGGGAGAAAAATTAAATGCACTAGAAATAAACTTTTAACAAGAAATGGTGCAATACCTGCATGAGGAAAACTTTAAAACACTCTGAAAGACATAAAAATAAACTTGAATAAATGGACATACCAAGATGTCAGTGTCCCTAATATGCATGTACTATAATCCCATAAAAAGTGTCTTCAAGATTTTAGAGGGATCTAGATAAGCTCATTCTAAATTTCATATTGGTTATATGTTGGTTAATTGGACATATAAAAAAATGAAATAGAAAAGAAAAAACCTAAAACAAAAATAATCTGGAAAACTCAGAGACAAGAGGAATTGTCTCAATTAGATAATATTCAGTAAAATTTTGTTAGAACAGGGCAGACCAACTGAACAGAATAGGACATCCAGAAATAGACTTAGATGTATGCAGGAGTTTAGTAGACGATAAAGGCGTTATTTCAAATTAGGAGGGGAAAGGTAGACATGTTAAGAAAATGGTATTGAGCCAACTCGTATTTAAAAGGTAGCCCTTTTTTTTAAATTTGAGAATAACTGACACACAATATCACATTAGTTTCAGGTACACAACATAGTGATTCATATTTGTACTATGCTCACCACACATATAATTATAAAAAGTAGATTTTTTAATGAATAGTGAATAGCCATCTGGAAAGAGATAAAATTAGATCCATAACTTACCCCTTAAACCAAGATATCTCAAAAGAATCAGAGGCTTTAAATGTAAAACATGAAACCATAAGAGACCTGGAAGAAAACACAGGAGAAATCTTTTAAAACCTTGAAATAGAGAAATCATTTCTGAGTATGTTTCAAAATCTAGAAGCCATAAAAGAAAAAGATTTATACATTCGACAGACACAAATCCCTGCACTCTGCGTGGTGTAGAACAATAAGCAGGTAAAAAGGCAAGTGGCAATAAAGGGAAATATTTGCAACTTCTATCAAAAGGGCTAAGCTCCCATTAATAAAATGCTCCTCAAACTCAGGAAGAGGCCAACAGCCTAATAGAGTACACACATCTCTGAACAGTTACTAGATAAAGGAATACAAATACATTTAATGTAAGAAAAAATGATCAGCCTCGCTCATAAGAAACACAAACTGAAAATACAGATTACCTTTTCTCATCTCTCAGTTTAGCAAAAGTCCAAAAAGTTGCCCACACTGTTGAAATCTCTGTAGGGAAGAAAGCACTCTCATACATTGCTAGTATAAGATGAATCACCCAGTCAGCATAAGGAGGTCTTAGATTATCACAGGGGGTTCCCTTTCCAGATAACCCTGTTTGGTATTATAGACTGTTTGGATGAATAAACATTGTCTACAGTCACGTGTTTCTGTAAACAATTTTATGGGAACTGAGCCACACTCACTCTGTCACTATATTGTTTGTGGCTGCTTTCACTCTATGACAGCAGAGTTGATTAAACAATAAAGCCCATACGACCCACAAAACTTTAAATATTTACTATGACCCTTTACAGAAAAAGCTTACCAACCTCTGCTAAAACAGTAGTTTTTAATTATTTATAACCACCACCCTCATTAAGAAATTCATTTTTATTGCAACCCATAAGATCTGTATAATCTCTACAATTGAAACAGTCTTACCAAAAAACATTTATCCTTCTATGTCTGATGAACTGATAGTTTCTAAACTTTTTTAGCCTGTTTTCTCTCAGTCTTAATGTATTGTTCTATCCACTAAATTAATACTATAACCTACTATAAATCATGGCACTTTTTTTTAATTAACAAAAGAGAACTAGAAATACTATAGTACTTTACACATAGAAAGGATAAACTTGGGGCACCTGGGTGGCTCGGTTGATTAAGCATCTACCTTTGGCTCAGGGTCATGATCCTGGAGTCCTGGGATCACACCCGCATCAGGCTCCCTGCTCTTGGGGAGCCTGCTTCTCCCTCTCCTGCCTGCTCGTGCTGTCTTGCTCATAAATACATACATACATACACACACACATACATACGTACACACACACACACACACATACATACGTGCATACATACAATCTTTTAAAAAAAGATAAATTTTTAAAATGTTTTCCTCCCTCCCTTTCTCCCTAATTCTTTCCTTTTCTCCCTTCTCTCCTTCTTTCCCTTCCTCTTTCCTTTCTTGTTTCCTTTCTTCTGACTTCTAAACAACTTATTTCAAAAGGCATTGGATGAGGCTAAGCAGGGTAAGATGTCTACTAGGTGAGGTATGCAGTAGTGCAGAAGGCCTTCCAAGATGTTGTGGCTGCCCAGTGGCATCACAATATGCTAATTCTAAGATCCTATCCAGAAGGTATCCCTGCCTAGATGCAAAGGATGTCAGAGGTCTAGGTACCCTAGAAATCTAATTTTATTAAAGGCTCATCACCCTAAGAGTTGATTCAGGGGTATGGAGTCAGTGGGGACAAATAGTTACTATATTGAGACTACAGTATAGTTCTATGCAAATCCCCTGTTTTTCTTGATATAGAGCTCCTGGGCTCCTGCAAGAATAATGAAAGCCTGGAACTCCCTTAATAAGCTAAAGAACCTTAGTCTGTAGCTGTGACCAAGATATTGCACTTACTTAATTTAGAACTTGGGCACAAACAGAATGCATGTCATTCCCACAGTGTAGGCACAGGAAGCTCTTCTGCTTCTGTGTCTGAAAACACTTTCTTCCCAACTAGCACCTTTTCCATAATCTCAGACAACAGAGGCGTAGGCAATATAAGATGTGATAGGAAATCAATTCAGGAGAAGTATAAAGTAAGACTTGGGAGCTTCAGTGAATGGTTTGGTTTCTAGCCGGTAAGGCCAAACAAGGAGGAAAGTAGACAGTGGATAATGAGTGAAAGGCACCAAAACATCATCTCATATACACAGCTTGATGAAAGTATTCATCCTCGTCAATGCCCACCCTCCTTTCAAGGTAAGTTGCAGTCATGTGTACTAACATGGGGGTTTGGGCTAAGTAAGGAGCTAGAGCAAATGGATTAGAGTTTGTTCTTCACAAATGTTCTTCACAGATAGCACAAGATAATCACTGTCTCAACCTGGAGTCTAGACTGTGTACCCTGGCATCCCAATGGGACATAGATAGATAGCCCTGTGATTGAATATCTGATGGGCCTTGAGGGTATCCAGAGTAGGGGAACAGTGCCTATATGGTCCATGCATTGTCACTCCTCCTGGTATCAATAGATGACAAGTCTGCCAACCAGCAGCAGTTTTCCCTTTTCACTCAGAGGTAAGACATGGAAAGAAGGCCGTCAACAAAGGTGGCCATGAGTATGTTGACCAAGCTGCCATGTTTCCAGGAATAAGCAAGTTTTAGAAGCTAGGCCGTAGGGAATGAAGGCCCTGAACTGTACTCCTAGGCAGAAGGAGTTGTTTCCAAACTCCAGCCAACAATTCTAAACATTTTGGAGCCAAAGTCCCTAGGCAGACAAAGTGTTTTGGCTAAAAATAAAGTGGTTCAGTTGATAATTTCGTTGAAAATGTCCATTGGTTTAAAACAAATATTTTAAATCACTTTTTTCCACATATAATTTTAGACCAGAGTAAGTTCTGTTTTTGTATCTTTTTGTAATATCTGTAAGCATATTGATCTGTTTTTAACAATTTTCTTTTTCTTTCTACAATTTCTATTTCATGTTCAGCCAACTAACTATTCTTGCAATGCTGTTTGTAATAACAGTAAGTCCAGTGCAGATGTGAATTGATTAAATATAATTTTATTTATCCATAAAAGTGGATAGTTTACAACCTTTAAAAATTATGGAAATGTATTTATTGACATGGAAATGTGTTCATGATATGCAGTAATGAGAAAGAAAAAAAATTCACAGGCCTGGGTGGCTCAGTTAAGCTCCAGACTCTTGATTTTGGCTCATGTCATGATTTCAGGATTGTGAGACCAAGCCCCACATCAAGCTCCACACTGCTTAAGATTCTCTCTCTGCCTTTCCTCACTTTCTCTCTCTCTTTTAAAAAAAAAAGCAAAGTACGAAAGAGTATTATAGTGTAATTCCATTTTATTTTTCCAGGATAGTTTTTGGCATAATTATTAATGGTGCTCCCTTTTACTGTTAAGTGCCCTCATTAGGATGATAATCATATGTCCCAGCTACAGGGGAAAACATGCTTTCAGCTTTTATATGCATTCCCTATGGTTGAAAGACCAAGACTAGCACATGACTTACATTTGAGAAAACTAAAACTGTCCAAGGTCCAAGAACAGCCTACTGATAAAATGGCTTTTATAGGTGAGCCAGGAGAAACTGTTGAGTTAGGATCTGTCTGCAGTTTGCAAGATTGCCAAGCCAAGGTATCATCGGTGTTTACGAGTCATCCAACATCTTTGATTTTGTCCAATAGGATTCATTGCTGTAGGGATGGTCCCAAGGTACTATCCAAGTAAAGATTTATCTGTCCAGATCATGGAAATGAGAGGAGAAAGAGAGGTCCAGCTAAAACCTCCCAAGAGTCATGAGTTCCTATTTAATCTTCTGCCAAGGTGAGAATGTGAAGCTACTCAGTCATACAGTCATACAAAAACTGGCCTTTTAATCTCTTCCTCCACACAGCTTCTACCCTCAAAGTCTTCTTAGAGGGAACTAAACAGGGGCACCTGGGTGACTTGGTTAAGTGTCCAACTGTTGATTCTGGATCAGGTCATGATCTCAGGGTCATAAAATTGAGCCCAACAACAGGTTCTGTGCTGGTGTGGAGCTAAGATTCTCTCTCGCCCTCTGCGCACCCCGCCCCCCAAAAAAGAAGGGAACTAAACAACAGTGAGTGAAGAAAGAGGTAGCCAGGGAAATAATTAAAGTGGGAACAAGAAATGAGAGCACAGCACCAGGGGAAAAAACGAGTAGGAAGAGAGTAGGATGCAGAAAGAGGCAGGTGGTAGGGAAAAAGGAAGACTATGACTCTTAACAGCCAAGGCGAAGGAAAGGGAATTAATTTTGGAGTTTTGATTATTAAACAGGTGACTGAACACTTTAATTACTGATTAGAGACTGTGTTTGTAACTTAATATAACAGAAGGAGTATTTGTTATCTAAAAATTAGGGGAACCATGGAACCTGCCCAGATCTTCATCCAGAAGCATAGTAAGAATGCCCCCATTAAATTAAGTTTAAAGAAGTAGTAGGAGACTGAAATGAAATTTTTTTATCACAATTCATGCTTGTTTAGAATATGATTTACATTTATATTTGTATGAACATGGAAAAAAATCTGGCAAGACAGGCTCCAAACTATTAAAAATAATGACCTCTAAGGGGCTGAAATTCTTCCTTACTGCAGTTCCATATTATTTGAATGTGTTATTATAAGCAAGTATTCATTGTGTCATTTTAAGCAAAAGATAAAAATATGAAGAAATACTTTTTTAAATAAACAGGTCACTGACACTACCATAGAATAATCCACAGATGAAATTTATAAGGTGGAGTACTTGGACCTGTCTTCAACAAGTATAGTCTTTCCTCTAATATCTCCCACCTCTAAGCACAGAACTTTCTCTGACATTTCTCATTTTCCTTTCCATTACCTTTCAGCTATAGATACTCCTGGATGATCTCTTCTTATGATTACCATACATGTTTTAAATTTCCCCCTTCTTACTGCTTTCCATCATCCTTTTATAGTCTTCCTTGTTACATGGCCATATTTTAAAACTTATGCCACATACACCTTGTCCACATTACTATATACTTCCCTTGGTAATTCATTGTACAACAGTTTCTTTTTCAAAACAGAGGAGATCACAAAGTATTTGTATGTTCTGCATTTCTTTTAGATGGGGAGAGTAGACGTGAAATCAAAAAATCGACTCCAAACCAGAACATTTCTGATGAAAAACAAAATCATGACATGATAATGGAGAGACTAACAGGAGATAGTTTCTGGTACTCCATCTTGGGAGGACTCTGGGATTTTGATTACCAGTTAGAGTTTAACCAAGAAAACCAGCAGAGATACTTAGCACAAATATCTTTAACCCACAAAAAGATCACACAGGAGAGAAGCCGTGACTGTAATAGATTTCGAGAAAACTATAACATGAATGCAAGCCTTATTACGCATCAGAGAATTCCTTCCATTAAAATACCCCTTAATTCTGACACACAAGGAAATAGCATCAAACATAATCCAGACTTGATTTACTATCAGGGAAACTATGTAAGAAAGAATCCTTATGAATATAATGAGTGTGGAAAAATCTTCAATCAAGGTATTCTTCTTACTAACCATATTCATACTGAAGAGAAACCCAGTGAATGTGGGAAGGTTTTCAGCCACAACTCCTCTCTTACTCAACCTCAGATAGTCCTTACAGGAGAGAAGCCCTATAAGTGTGATGAATGTGGGAAAAGATTCAGCCAGAGGATACATCTTGTTCAACATCAGAGAATTCACACAGGAGAAAAACCTTTTATATGCAGTGAATGTGGAAAAGCTTTCCGTCAGCATTCATCCTTTACTCAACATCTGAGAATTCATACTGGAGAGAAGCCCTATAAATGTAATCAATGTGGTAAAGCCTTTAGCCGTATCACATCCCTTACTGAACATCATAGACTTCATACTGGAGAGAAACCTTATGAATGTAGTTTTTGTGGGAAAGCCTTCAGCCAGAGGACACATCTTAATCAGCATGAGAGAACTCATACAGGAGAGAAACCCTATAAATGTAATGAATGTGAGAAAGCCTTTAGCCAGAGTGCACACCTTAATCAACATAGGAAAATCCATACTCGGGAGAAATTATGTGAATATATTAAATGTGGGAAAACCTTAAGTCCCAGTCCTTCACTTACCCAGCAGCACATAACTCATGGTGGGGGAATCATATGAATATATAAATCTGGGAAAACTTTTGGTCAGATCTTTTCATCCCTTTCAATATCAAATTATTTACAGAGGAGAGAAAACTTTTAATGCATAGAAACTAAATAAATTTAGGTTTTAAATTAGTAGTGTATTCCAAGGAGCACTTATAAATAGTGAAAATAACTTATAAGTCACATTCCAAATCTGATATAAAGCTTTTTTCAATGACCAGAAATCTTGTAGGCAATAATCTGTAATTATTCACCTGTAACTTTTATGATATAAAGTTTTTAAATTATGTAAACATTGATTAAGGCAATGATGTAGTGTAACCAGTCACATAAATTTGAAATAAACATAAAGGCAATATTTCTCAAACTTTCGTCATTTGTGTGTTTCCTTTACAGTTTTTATCATATTGTGTTTACTTAATATTTTCCTTTAAAGGGACTACGAATTTTTAACCTAGTCCTAGGAAATAGTATTTATGGAAATTATGATTTTATATGTCAATTATATCTGTTTTAAAATAAATAAACAGATATTTATCAATATATATATAACTTCCAAATTAGAAGTTTCTATTTGATGTACCACCTAAATCTGTACCTTTATTTGAGAAACAATATGACAGGATATGGTGGTGTTTATTTGTTTATTTGTTTGTTTTTTAGCAACTTTTGCATTTTCATCAAACAAGTCCTAGGATCACTTTAAGAAGAGTCTTGGGGGAGACCGAGGGTCATAGTGATGGACTTTAAAAAGTGATTCAGAGAAGTCTACTTTTCTATCCTGTTGTTCTAGTTTAAATTTCCTTATAGCAGATTGTTTTCACTAAAATGGGTATTTCTGCTATATTTGTGGATTTGGAGAGAGAAGTTTCTTCTTGTTGTTTTGTGTTGCCTTTTTTTTTTTTTTTTTTTTTTTTTTTTTTGTAAGGACCAGGGGCTGAGAGTGCCTGCACCTCCCTGCACATCTGTGAAAGACAAGAAGTATGAGACTATCCCAGATGTTGAGCTGTGGTGCCATCATGAGGATAAGAACCAGGGAAGAGCCTAACTGGCTTATATAAACAACTAAGGAAGTATTACTAATTGGCTTAATAATTCATTTTATTTATTGAAATGTGTGTATATAACACCTTTCTCCAAAAAGAATTTAAGGTGGTTAAATTTTATTTTTATGAATACTGCCCTGTTTAACAGGTTATCACCTTTTGATGTTACAAAGCATTATAAATGTAAACTGTCATAAGCAGCAAACAGCTGCACCTTTGGGGGTGCTTCAGTTGCTTGGTTTTCTGTTTTTCTGTCTCCTAAGGCATGGCTTGAAGAAGCCATGAAGTTAAGGTAGGATTGCATTTCCCCTTGCTTCCTCACCTTTTTTCTTCTAACATAGCTCTCAGCTCAAAGGCTTCTCTTTTTCCCTCTGAAAGACTAGATTTTATAAAGTTCTCGGGGCAAAGCTGAAATGCTTAAAGATTTTAAAAACCAAAACGCTAAAAACCAAGAAAGTAATGAACTCATTTTGTCACAAACTTTTCAAAGTACATTTATGCCCCATGCATCAGTGGGTGTGGAATAGCTAATAAAATCCTGAGTTACTATAGTCAAGAAGGATTTTTAATAGTATTTTGTGTTCCAATGTCTGTGTAGTAGGGGTCCACTTTCAGGTCAGATCTGTTCTGGAAACAGGCACCAAAATGAGCTACATTTAACATTCATTTTCCATAAAGAGGACACCCACATTTCAGAAAGAAAGTGAGGTAAGGTGAAATTTCAGACAGTGGAGGTATGTATTAAAAGAAGTAATGGTTGGGCGCCTGGGTGGCTCAGTGGGTTAAGCCGCTGCCTTCGGCTCAGGTCATGATCTCAGGGTCCTGGGATGGAGTCCCACATCGGGCTCTCTGCTCAGCAGGGAGCCTGCTTCCTTCTCTCACTCTCCATCTGCCTGCCTCTCTGCCTACTTGTGATCTCTGTCTGTCAAATAAATAAAAAATCTTTAAAAAAAAAAAAAAAAGAAGTAATGGTTAATTAAAATTGGTAAAGGCTTTGAACAAAGTTTAATTTTGCAACCAGAAAAAAAAAGACCTATCCGCAAAGAGTGTTAAGGGTTCCAATACAAGGCAGTGTATCAACACAGGTGAAAACAATGGGATTTTCAGGAGAGTTTCAGCAGAACTTAGATAATCCTAGAAAAGAAGTGTCTGGACTTATCCAGACCATAGTTCCCCAAAGATTTTCACTAATTCATCATAATAAATAAGAATTAAAAATTAGAAGCTTATTAAATTTCTTTGGGTCATAAATGATGATGCTTATCTTAGTTGTACAGTAAACTATATCATTCTGGGATCATATTCTTTTCATGTCCTTTGTTCTTTTCAAAATGTTGCAAGTTAAAGAGTGAACTCTTAGTGTATTGATTATATATTGTTCTTGGAGTAGAGTAGCCAGAGGAATAGTAGTCATTCAAAAACCTGTTAGTTATGACTTATTTCTGTCTAGGAGGGCAAGACATTACCCTTTCACATATCTTAGTTCATTTGGTCCATCCAACTATGTCCATTCGTCCTTTATGAAAAGAGAGATTAAAGTTTATACATAATAATAAAGGATTATGTATAATAATCCTATAATATAATATGTATAATAATAATAAAGGATTTCTCATTAGAAATGTCACTAGAACATGGATCACTTACTGGTACAGTGAATAAAAATAGTGCCTGGAGCAGCATTTTATAACACATGAAAAATATTTGCTGAATATATTAAAGTTAATAAAGCAAAAGGTTGCTGCTCACATTAAAATCTGTGTAACTTTCTCAGAACTTCAGACTGTTAAAGGATCATCAGGTTGATAGATTCTCTTATGTCCAAAGGCCTTGTGGGCTTGGAGAAATATATTTGTTACTATTTATATTTTGATTAGTGTTTATTAGTTTTAGAAACACATTCTTTAAGCAGCCAGCATTCCTCTAATTATTCACAGCTGTGAAACTAATATATAAAAACTTAGGAATTTCTAAAATTAGATATAACCACTCTTTTAAGCACTGATTTCAATTTAAACACATCGAAGTGCTTCATTAAAATCACAAGCCTAAATAAATAAATAAAATAAAATAAAAATAAAAATAAAAAATCACAAGCCTAAAATTTAAGATCGTATCAAATGTTTTAAATACCTTAAGAAACACGGGAAAAGGGGCATCTGGATGGCTCAATCAGGCATCTACCTTTGGCTCAGATCAGGATCCCAGGGTCCTGGGATCAAGCCTCAAATCGGGCTCCCTGCTCAGTGGGGATTCCTCTTCTCCCTCTCCTGCTGCCCCAGTTTGTGCTCTCTCTCACTCTCATTCTGTTAAATAAATAAAAAGAAAGAAAAAAGAAACAAGTAAAAAAGGGGCACCTGGGTAGCTCAGTTGGTTAACCCTTTGCCTTCAGCTCAGATCATAATCCTGGACTCGTGGGACAGAGCCCCACATTGGGTTCCCCACTCAGCAGGGAGTCTGCTTCTCCATGCCCCTCCTCCTGCTTGTGCTTTCTCTCTCTCTTTCTCTCAAACTAATAAAATCTGTTAAAAAAAAAAAAGGTAAAATGTAACCTGAATATTAATTATACCAAAACCATTAAAATGTTAACCTACATGGATTTTTTTTTTTTTTGTCTTATCCTTATTTGAATACTTTCCCAGGGTTTCAGTTTTTCATTTGTTCATAGGTTTAGGTTGTTCTTTCCAGGTACTATTTGAATAGCTTCCTTAGGTTCTAGTAATCTTATCTAACCCAAACAAGAATAATACTGTCAGACAAATTAAGTTGCAATTTATGGATTAACACCTGGCTGATTCTTAGGTCATCCATAAAACCTAGGTGCAAAGACTCTTCTTGGATCTCCTTTTATAACAAAATATTTATTATATCATGGGGCAGTTTAAGACCTTTTTGTACAGATATGAAATTTTGACTCTTGAACTTTCCCAAAATCATCTATCCCATTGTCATGTCATTTTGGTATAGGAATTTTATTGACTAGCATTATTTAAAGCCTCTTTTAAAATTCTCTTATACATTACCAGGAGAAATGTCACAACTTCTCTCGAAGGGCATTTGGCAGTATAGAGCAAACCCATTCTAGAAATTCACACTGAAGATACACCACTAATAATAATTAAATACATATGTCCAAAGTTGGTTATTAAAACACTGGAGGAAAAAACTAAATGTTCATATAAGAAATATTTCTCAACAAACTATGGTACATCCACACAGTAACGTTCTATGCATCTGAAAAAGAATAAGCTAATCTGGAGTGAATGATACTTTCAGAATATGTTAAATGAGACAAGTGTGGAAAAGCATATATGGAATGTTACTTTTTGTAAGAAAGAAAAAGAATGCACATGTATTTGATTATCTTTGCAAGAATCAATACAGGAAGGACTAACCAGAAACAAATAGGTCATCTATGGGAACAAGAACAGGGTTAAAGGAATTGGAAAGGAATGAAACTTCTCTGAATATATCTTTTTATATTTTTGAGTTTTGAACCATTTTAATGACTTGCAGATTCAAAAATGAAGATTAAATTTACAATGATAGGTCTCTCCCTATCCTTGAATACAAAACTGTATACAAATACAAATGAACCTAATTGTATAGAATATTGATAATAACCACACAGAAAAAAATCATCCCAATAAATTTTTAACACAGTGCTGTCATTGTAGGCAGTAAAGACAAAAAAAAAATTCAAAAAGCAATATCAAGGGCGCCTGGGTGGCTCAGTGGGTTAAGCCGCTGCCTTCGGCTCAGGTCATGATCTCAGGGTCCTGGGATCGAGTCCCGCATCGGGCTCTCTGCTCGGCAGGGAGCCTGCTTCCTTCTCTCTCTCTCTCTGCCTGCCTCTCAGTGTACTTGTAATTTCTCTCTGTCAAATAAATAAATAAAATCTTTAAAAAAAAAAAAAAAAAGCAATATCAAATATACTTAGCAAGTTTGTTGTTAGTGGTGATATTATTTCAACAATTACAAAAGTATCTAGTGTGTACTGTAGCATTTGGCAAATCAATCATTGATGTTGCTGGAGTGGGTACCAAGGTTTTCACTGTGGGCGAAAGGGGACAAAAACAAAGAATACAGGGAAAAGAAGAGGCACATTGGTTTTTAGAGGTTTCTGTTATATGCCTGTATGCATGCACACAGGCTTCTCTATGAGTATTTGAATATACAGATAGCTACATCTTCTACAATATTCTGGAAGCAAAAAAACTCCTGTAGCAAAGCACTCACCTAACACCTAGATTTTGGTTTCTAAATACCATTCCCCACTGAAACTTCTTGGAGAATTTGCTGATCCAATAACCAAGATAGGAAAAGTACAGGTAAGCCTGGATCACACTTTTTTGCCAGAAAGTAAGAAATTCACAAAAACTAATGGAGGCAAGTTCAGAAAGACACAGACATCAGCTTAACAAGGTTCCCACCGGCTAATTTTGGGAAAATGCAGACTTCAAAATGAATGGGAGGAATAAAACAGTAAATTTAAAAATCCATTAGTCCATACAAATACAAAAAGTCAAAATTTTTAAAGGGGTGAATGCAAAAAAAAAATGAATCTATCTCAAAAACATACTTAGTGAAAGAAGCTAGACTTAAAATAGGTACCATAGGATTCCATTTATGTGAAGATCTAGCATAAACAGTGTTAATGTATAGTGATAGAAATTAGGTCAGCGGTTGCTTCCGGAGGAGATGGCTTGACTAGGAAGGGACATGAGGAAATTTATGGAAATGTTCTGTCTTCACAGTGGTCTGAGTTTGTGTGTGTGTGTGTGTGTGTGTGTGTGTGTGTGTGTGTGTGTATTCATCAAAACTGATGAATACTTAAGTTACATATGCATCTCACTGTATGTGGACTACATCTCAAGCAAAAAATAACGTTTAAATGTGATGTGGAGGAAAAGGAAAGCTCTTTTTTACAAAATCATGCTAACTAAAAAATGTAGCAGGTGTAATAGAGATAGAAAAATTACTATTTCATAACCACCTTGGCAATAATTGAGAACCATGAATGAATGCTAAAACTCTTGGCTGAAAGTTTGTTTGGAGAACAGTATATTCACACAATCTCAAAAGCATCTCCCAGCAATTACTAATTATTAATTTATTAAGTATTAATATTAATCACTAATTATTAATTACAAAGGAAATTACAATGGAGAGATCTGGCAGACCCTACCTACCTCAATCAAAGATTAAACTAATATCAAAAACTGTTTCACTTATAACAGAATCTAAAAAAAAAAAATGAATAAGCAAACAGAAAGTAGAATCAGACCTAGAAATACAGAGAACAAACTGATGCTTGCCAGAAGGGAGGACAGTAGAAGGAAGGACAAAATGGGTGGAGGGGAATAGATGGTACTGGCTTCCAGTTATGGAATGAATAGGTCACAGGAATAAAAGGTACAGCACAGGGAAAATAATCAATGGTATCATAACAGTGCTGGAGGGTGACAGGTGGTAGCTACACTTGTGGTGAGCACAGTGCGGAAGGTATGGAGTTCATGAATCACTGGTTGCACACCTGAAGCCAATGTAACAATATGTGTCAACTATACTCTAATTAATTAAATTTTCAAAGTAAAAAAAAGTGGGACACCCTGAAATCATGTAACTAGTGATAATAATGTTCTGAGAAAGACATATCATATGTAATGTTCCTGCAAATAACATTAGCCTGAATTCACACATCAGGAGCCATCAGGCAAAGTCAAATTGGGAGTTATTTTGCAGAAGAGTTGGCTTACACTCTTTAAATGTCAGTGTCGTAAAAAAAGAAAAGAAAAGAAAACTGCAAGGAAAGTAAACACAACTAAATGCAATGCATGATCGTTGGTTAAATCCTGGGTCAATAAAGAACATCATTGGGATCATTAAGAAATTGTGGCTATGGATTCATAATATTATATCAATGTGAAATTTTATAATTTCCCTGTGGTGATATATGAGGATGCAGACACATGATAAATGGAGTATTTATGGTTGAAGTGTCATTGTCTGCAAGAAACTCTCAAATGGTTTCCAAAAAATACATGTCTCACACACATGTGTATATATTTGTATATACACACATATATATCAAATGATTGTGTGTGTTTATGTATAAAATATAATAGCAAGAGAGAAAAAACATACAAAATCTTAACAATTGATGAATATTTGAGTGAAATGTTCATGGATTTGAGTGAAGGGTTTATGAGTAAGGGTTTATTGAGTAAGGGTTTATGGCTGCTCATTGTACTATTATAATTTTTCTGTGGGTTTGAATTTTTTTTAAAAAAACTTATTTTAAAAAACAACATTCATTGAACCTTTAAAAAGGCCCAAACTTTATAAAAAAGAATTAGGAGATGAAAGAAATGGTATTCTAATGTAGGAAGAACTTGAACATTTTATTGAACTGAGAATTTATAAGTTAGAGCAAAACCCCGTAAGAATACACCTCCTGATAATGACATTTTGAATATAGCATGATAGCCCAATCAGCTACAAGATCACTGACACTCCTGACTACCACCCTTTTCTTCCTCTACATCACAGTCTTTTAATACTTCATCCTACACAATTGTATACAACTACACATTTACATTTTACATAAATACAATGCTATAATTTAGAGCATGCTGCCATCTCGTAATATGAAACCTAGAAAGTCCAGATTGCCAAGATATGAGAGATGGCTGAGTGACATGGAAGGTGCTCAAATAAGACAGAAGGACAGACATGCAAGGCAAGAATGATTTGTCTCCGAGGCCCAGATTGCCATGTAAAAAATGAAGTTTAAAATATTCAGTAGGACTGAAAGGTAGAGAAATTGAGCATCACCTAGGGGGGATAAACCTTAACAACTTTTAAAACCTTAGAAGTAAATCACACTGAACAACCTCCTCATTCTCTCATCTCTCAAATGCCAGTATACCCAAGAGCCTGCCAATTCACTGAAGGCAGACACCTGAGAATTACCCTAGATTTCTCTATCTCACCCTCCACTTCATACAATCAGGTATGAAGTCCTCCCTGAAATAACTAGATTCAAATCCTTGACCATTTTCCTGGTGGGAATCCTGAAACAGAACCGCAGATGCATTCCTGTGGTATAAATCCATTTGTTCAAGAGGTTTAAGTATGTTAATATTATTACAACTTTATTTGAGATATAGTGTTTTCCCTTGGATCCTTGAGTAACAAAAAGGACAAAAGCCAGCCTGGTTAGCTGTAGCAGACGTTATTAGTCCATTCCCTAAGATCTGTTCCTTCCCTCCCAAAATAATAGAATCCCTGATTTTTAACTGTACACTTAGCCTCTCAGAATAAATTTCTCAGCCACCTTGTGGCTACATGTGACCACATGACTGAGTTTTGGCAAATTAAATATAGGTAGAAGTGTGACTAAATTCCTAGAAGAGTCCTTAAAGGAAAGTATGCTCTTTTTCCCTTTCTCTGTTCCTACTGACTAGAATATAGATGGGTTAGCTGCATCTTGGCTTATGAAGTAGAAACAATATGTTGAGGATGGAAAATCAGCAATACAGAAGGAGCAGAGTTGCTGGTAATCATAAGGTTGCCATTCCAGCTTTTCACTGTGTAAATGTGGATGAGATGAAATGTCAATGTAAATGTAAATGTGGATGAGAGAAATAAACTTCTGTCTCCTTTAAGTGACTGCTGTTTTGAGAATCATGCATTCGTAGACAACTTCATTCTACCAAATACCTTTTTTAAAGTTAAAATATTAAGATTTAAAGTTTAAAGTTAAAGATCTTTTTAAAGTTGTTGTCATCATGATGCCTGTGGTCATGAAGTCAGTAGACAGTTTGATGATGTAAGCCATATTTTTTTACGCTTTTTTTTTTTTTTACGCAGTTTTTACACTTTGGGGACATACAGTTCTTTGGAAGTTACTCAAATCTCCCACCATAGCACTAAGACAGCCATAGAAAATAAAATCTTAAGTATAGAGAGTAAATAGGTGTTTGCCAGAGGGGAGGTGTGTGAGGGGGTGGGTGGAATAGGTGAAAGGGACTAGTACTAAGTAACATATAGAATTCTTTAGTCTAGTTAGGAGGAGTCAAGATGGCGGAGAAGTAGCAGGCTGAGACGACAACAGGTAGCAGGAGATCAGCTAGACAGCTTATCAAACCATTCTGAACACCTACAAATCCAACAGATCGAAGACAAGAAGAGCAACAATCCTAGAAACAGAAAATTGACCACTTTCTGAAAGGTAGGAGAAGCAGAGAAGTGAATCCAAAGAGACAGGAGGATGGACCGCGGGGGGAGGGGCTGGCAAGCAGCGGAGCAACGGAGCACAAAATCAGAACTTTTAAAAGTCTGTTCTGCTGAGGGACATCGCTCCAGAGGCTAAGCCGGAGTGAAGCCCATGTGGGGACAACATGGTCTCAGGTCCCACGGGGTCACAGAAGGATCAGGGGTGTCTGAGTGTTGCAGAGCTCACAGGTATTAGAGCAGGGAAGCTGGCTACAGAGACAGAGCCAAGGAGTGAGCTCTTAACTTGGGGTTACCTTAAATTGTGGTCCGTGACACAGGCCGCTGCTCTGTGAGGAGAGACCCCACAAGAACCCGGGAGACCTCCCCCCCGGGAGAATGCAGGGATCTGCGGGGTTTGGAGACTCCAGGTGGGGCTGTGTGCCAGAGACAGAGAAGCTTGGCCACAGGCTGGGTGAACTCGGAGTGCAGCCTGAGACTAAGGAGATGGGAGTGATTGAGCGCTTTTCTCTGAGGGCGCACTGAGGAGTGGGGCCCCGAGCTCTTGGCTTCTCCGGGCTGGAGATTGGGCGGCCACCATTTTCATTCCCGTCCTCCAGAACTCTACAGAAAGCGTTGAGGGAATAACAGCTCCCGAAATTGAATCCCAGCAGATTACTTAACCTGGCCCCTCCTAAGGGCGGGTCAATTCTGTCTCGGGCAAAGACACTTGAGAATCACTACAACAGGCCCCTCCCCCAGAAGATCAGCAAGATATCCAGCAAACACCAAGTTCACTTACCAAGGAGAACAGCAGAATTCCAGAGAAGAAAGAAAAGCATGGAATTCATGGTTCTCTCCCCATGATTCTTTAGTCTTGCAAAGTAAATTAATCTTTTTTAATTTTATTTTTTTCTTCTGCTAATTTTTTTAACTTTTACCCTTTCCTCTTTTAACATTTTTTAGCGAGTTTATCTTAACAATACCTTTCATTTTTTAAAAAATCTTTTTTGAACCTTCATTATTATACTTATATTTTATGCTTCATTGTATCTAACTTTATTTTTTGTATACACATGGGTTTTTTTCTTCTAAAAAAATTTGGGATACAACTTCTTCTAATCAAAATATACCCTAAATCTAGCACAGGGCTTTGTTCTCGTCTCCAGCCTGAGCATATTCTCTCTGCTTTCTTTTTCTTTATTCTCCTAACCAACTTATCTTATCAACTCTTTTTTAGAAATTAAAAAAAATTTCATCTTTATAGTCATATTCATCCCTTCCTTGTGTTTACCCTTATATATGTTTTTCATTCTTTAAAATTTTGAGAGGTAGTTTCTTCTAAGAGACCAAAATACTCCCAAAATTAAGTGCAAGACCCTGCTCTATTCATGAGTCTAATATATACTCTTTTCTTTTTTATATTTTTCCTTTATTTTTTTTTTTAATTTTTTTCCCCTGAACTTCTTTTTACCCCCTTTCTTCTCCCCACTATTTGGTATCTCTTCTGATTTGGTTAAAGCACATTTTCCTGGGGTCTTTGCCACCCTTTTAGTATTTTATTCACTCCTTCATATATTCTTATCTGGATAAAATGACAAGGCAGAAAAAGTCACCACAATAAAAAAGAACAAGAGAGGGTGCCTGGGCAGCTCAGTGGGTTAAGCCGCTGCCTTCGGCTCAGGTCATGATCTCAGGGTCCTGGGATCGAGTCCTGCATCGGGCTCTCTGCTAAGCAGGGAGCCTGCTTCCCTCTCTCTCTCTGCTTTTCTGTCTGCTTGTGATCTCTCTGTAAAAATAAAATAAATAAAAAATTTAAAAAAAAAAAAGAACAAGAGGCAGTACTGAAGTCTAGGGACTTAATCAATATGGACATTGGTAATATGTCAGAACTAGAGTTCAGAATGACAATTCTCAAGGTACTAGCCGGGCTTGAAAAAGCCATGGAAGAAATTAGAGAAACACTGGAGAAATAAAAGAACTAAAATCTAACCAAATTGAAATTAAAAAAAAAAAAACTATTAATGAGGTGCAGTAAAAAATGGAGGCTCTTACTGCTAGGATAAATGAGGCAGAAGAGGGAATTAGTGATATAGAAGACCAAATGACAGAGAATAAGAACCTGAGCAAAAGAGAGACAAACACCTACCAGACAATGAGGGGAGAATTCGAGAGATAAGTGATACCATAAGACAAAACAACATTAGAATAATTGGGATTCCAGAAGAAGAAGAGAGGGGAGCAAAAGTTATATTGGAGAGAATTATTGGAGAGAATTTCCCTAATATGGCAAAGGGAACAACCATCAAAATCCAGGAGGTGCAGAGAACTCCCCTCAAAATCAATAAGAAAATGTCCACACCCCATCATCTAATAGTAAAATTTACAAGTCTTAGCAACAGAGTGAAAATCCTGAAAGTAGCCCGGGACAAGAAGTCCGTTACTTACAATGGTAAAAATATTAGATTGTCAGCAGAATTATCCACAGAGACCTGGCAGGCCAAAAAGAACTGGCATGATATATTCAGAGAACTAAATGAGAAAAATATGCAGCCAAGAATACTTTATCCAGCTAGGCTATCATTGAAACTAGAAGGACAGATAAAAAGCTTCCATGACAAGCAAAAACTAAAAGAGTTTGTAAACACCAAACCAGCTCTACAGAAATATGGAAAGGGGTCCTCTAAGCAAAGAGAGAGCCTAAAAGTAGTAGATCAGAAAGGAACAGAGACAATATACAGCAATAGTCACCTTACAGGCAATAAAATGGCACTAAATTCATATCTCTCAATAGTTACCCTGAATGTAAATGGGCTAAATGCCCCAATCAAAAGACACAGGGTTATCAGAAGAATGGATTAAAAAAAAATCAATATGCTGTTACAAGAAACTCACTTTAGACCCAAAGACACCTCCAGATTTAAAGTGAGGGGGTGGAAAACAATTTACCATGCTAATGGACATCAAAAGAAAGCTGGAGTGACAATCCTTATATCAGATCAATTAGATTTTAAGTCAAAGACTATAATAAGAGATGAGGAAGGACACTATATCATACTCAAAGGGTCTGTCCCACAAGAAGATCTAACAATTTTAAATTTCTATGCCCCTAACATTGGAGAAGCCAACTACATAAACCAATTAATAACAAAATCAAAGAAACACATTGACAATCATACATTAACACACCCCTCACTGAAATGGACAGATCATCCAAGCAAAAGATAAAGTAGGACATAATGGCCTTAAATTATACACTGTGCCAGATGGACATCACAGATACATTCAGAACATTCCATCCCAAAGCAACAGAATACACATTCTTCTCTAGTGCACATGGAGCATTCTCCAGAATAGATCACATCCTGTGTCATAAATCAAGTCTCAACCAGTATCAAAAGATTGGGATCATTCCCTGCATATTTTCAGACCACAATGGTCTGAAGCTAGAACTCAATCACAAGAGGATATTTGGAAAGGACACAAATACATGGAGGATAAAGAGCATCCTTCTAAAGAATGAATGGGTCCACCAGGAAATTAAAGAAGAATTGAAAAAATTCATGCAAACAAATGATAAGAAAAACACAACGGTTCAAAATTTGTGGGACACAGCAAAGGTAGTCCTGAGAGGAAAATATATAGTGATACAAGCCTTTCTCAAGAAACAATAAGGTCTCAAATACACAACCTAACCCTACACCTAAAGGAGTGGAGAAATAACAACAAAGAAAACCTAAACCCAGCAGGAGAAGAGAAATAATATAGACCAGAGCAGAAATCAATGAAATAGAAACCAAAAACAAAAACAAAAAAAACCAAACAATAGAACAAATCAACAAAACTAGTTGATTCTTTCAAAGAATTAATAAGATTGCTAAACCCCTGGCCAGACTTATCAAAAGGAAAAGAGAAATGACCCAAATAAATAAAATCATGAATGAAAGAGGAGAGATCACAATCAATACAGAAGAAATACAAACAATTATAAGAACGTATTATGAACATCTATACACCAGCAAATTTGACAATCTGGAAGAAATGGATGCATTCCTAAAGACATATAAACTACCACAACCGAACCAGGAAGAAATAGAAAACCTGAACAGACCCATAACCAGTAAGGAGGTTGAAGCAGTCATCAAAAATCTCCCAACTGGGGTGCCTGGGTGGCTCAGTGGGTTAAGCCGCTGCCTTCGGCTCAGGTCATGATCTCAGGGTGCTGGGATCGAGTCCCACATCGGACTCTCTGCTCAGCGGGGAGCCTGCTTCCCTCTGTCTCTCTCTGCCTGCCTCTCCATCTACTTATGATTTCTCTCTGTCAAATAAATAAATAAATAAATATCTTTAAAAAAAAAAATCTCCCAACAAACAAGAGCCCAGAGCCAGACGGCTTCCCAGGAGAATTCTACCAAACATTTAAAGAAGAATTAATTCCTATTCTCCTGAAATTGTTCCAAAAAATAGAAATGGAAGGAAAACTTCCAAACTCATTTTATGAGGCCAGCATTACCTTGATCCCAAAACCAGACAAGGATCCCATCAAAAAAGAGAATTACAGACCAATATCCTTGATGAACAGAGGTGAGAAAATTCTCACCAAAATCTAGCCAATAGGATCCAACAGTACATTAAAAGGATTATTCACCACAACCAAATGGGATTTATTGCTGGTCTGCAAGGTTGGATCAACATCTGCAAATCAATCAATATGATACAACACATTAATAAAAAAAAAAGAACAAGAACCATATGATACTCTCAATAGATGCTAAAAAAGCATTTGACAAAGTACAGCATCCATTCCTGATCAAAACTCTTCAAAGTGTAGGGACAGAGGGCACATACCTCAATATCATCAAAGCCATCTATGAAAAACCCACCACAAATATCATTCTCAATGGAGAAAAACTGAGAGCTTTTCTGCTCAGGTCAGGAACATGGCAGGAATTATCACTAGAAGTCCTGCCTCAGCAATCTGACAACAAAAAGAAATTAAAGCATCCAAATTAGCAAAGAAGAAGTCAAACTATCACGTTTTGCAGATGATTGATACTATATGTGGAAAACCCAAAGGACTCCACTCCAAATCTTCTAGAACTGGTACAGGTATTCAGTAAAGTGTCAGGATAGAAAATCAATGCACAGAAATTAGTTGCATTTCTATACATCAACAACAAGACAGAAGAAAGAGAAATTAAGGAGTCAATCCCATTTACGTTGCACCCAAAACTGTAAGATACCAAGGAATAAACCTATCCAAAGAGGCAAAGAACCTATACTCAGAAAACTATAAAGTACTCATGAAAGAAATTGAGGAAGACACAAAAAATGGGAAAATGTTCCATGATCATGGATCAGAAGAACAAATACTGTGAAAATGTCTATGCTACCTAAAGCAAACTACACATTTAATGCAATCACTATCAAAGTCCCATCCATCTTTTTCAAAGGAATGGAACAAATAATTCTAAAATTTATATGGAACCAGAAAAGACCTTGAATAGCCAGAGGAATATTGAAAAAGAAAGCCAAAGTTGGTGGCATCACAATTTCAGACTTCAAGCTCTATTATAAAGCTGTCATCATCAAGAGAGTATGGTACTGGCACAAAAACAGACACATAGATCAATAGAACAGAATAGAGAGCCCATAAATAGACCCTCAACTCTATGGTTATCTAATCTTCGACAAAACAGGAAAGAACATCCAATGGAAAAAAATGCAGTCTCTTCAACAAATGGTGTTGGGAAATTGAACAGCCACATTCAGAAGCATGAAACTGGACCATTTCCTTACACCACAAATAAACTCAAAATGGATGAAGGACCTCAGTGTGAGAAAGGAATCCATCAAAATCCTTGAGGAGAACACAGGCAGCAACCTCTTTGACCTCAGTCACAGCAACTTCTTCCTAGGAACATCGCCAAACAAGGGAAGCAAGGGCAAAAATGAACTATTGGGATTTCATCAAGATCAAAAGCTTTTGCACAGCGAAGGAAACAGTTAACAAAATCAAAAGACAACTGACAGAATGGGAGAAGATATTTGCAAACGACATATCAGATAAAGGGCTAGTATCCAAAATCTATAAAGAGCTAATCAAACTCAACACCCAAAGAACAAATAATCCAATCAAGAAATGGGCAGAAGACATGAACAGACATTTCTGCAAAGAAGACATCCAGATGGCCAACAAACTCATGAAAAAGTGCTCCACATCACTCGGCATCAGGGAAATACAAATCAAAACCACAATGAGATACCACCTCACACCAGTCAGAATGGCTAAAATTAACAAGTCAGGAAATGATAGATGCTGGCGAGGATGCAGAGAAAGGGGAACCCTCCTACACTGTTGGTGGGAATGCAAGCTGGTGCAACCACTCTTGAAAACAGCATGGTGATTCCTCAAAAAGTTGAAAATAGAGCTACCCTACAACCCAGCAATTGCACTACTGGGTATTTACCCTAAAGATTAAAAACGTAGTGATCCGAAGGGGCATGTGCACCCAAATGTTTATAGCAGTGATGTCCACGATAGCTAAACTATGGAAAGAATCTAGATGTCCATCAACAGATGAATGGCTAAAGAAGATGTGGTATATATACACAATGGAATACTATGCAGCCATCAAAAGAAATGAAATCTTGCCATTTGTGACAACGTGGATGGAACTAGAGGGTATTATGCTTAGCGAAATAAGTCAATCAGAGAAAGACAATTATCATATGATCTCCCTAATATGAGGAAGGAGAGATACAACGTGGGGGGTTTGGGGAGTAGGAAAAGAATAAATGAAACAAGATGGGACCGAGAGGGAGACAAACCATAAAAGACTCTTAATTTCACAAAACAAACTGAGGGTTTCCAGGGGGAGGGGGGAGAAAGAGGGTGGCAGGGTTATGGACACTGGGGAGGGTATGTGCTATGAAGTGTGTAAACCTGGTGATTCACAGACCTGTACCCCTGGGGCTAATAATACATTATATGTTAATAAAAATTTTAAAAGTTAATAAAAAAAAGAATTGTTTAGTCTACATTGTACACCTGATGCTAATATGACACTGTGTACTCATTACACTGGAATTAATTTTTAAAGCTTGCAGCAGGCTAGATACAGCTTATAGGTTACAGTTTGCTGACCCCTAGTCTTAATGGTACATTTGAAAGTGCTTATTCTATCAAAGTCTGCTACCTTCACAACATTTCAGGGGCACCCTGGTGGCTTGGGTCATGATTCCAGGGTCCTGGGATCGGGCCCCGCATCGGGCTCCCTGCTCAGCGGAGAGCCTGCTTCTCTCTCTCCCCCTCTCACTGCCACTCTGCTGACTTGTGCTCTCTCTCTAGCACTCTGTCAAATAAACAAAATATTTTTAATGAAAATGTTATAACTTCACACACACCAGCTTATTAAGTTCCTTGGACTGACATATCAAACTACCACAAACTAAGAAGTTTGAAGCAACAGAAATGTATCCTCTGAGTTCTAGAGGCTAAAGTACAAAACCAAGATTTCAGCAGGGCCATGTTCTCTCTGAAGACTTCAGAGGAAAATATTTCTTCTTCCTAGATTCTATGGGCTCCCAGAAACCCTTGGCTTACAGCTGCATCACATCAGTCTCTTTCTCAATCTTTGCATGGCCCTTTTCTCTGTGTATCTCTGTCTTCTCACTTCTTATAACATTGGTTTTAGCACCTGCCCTAATTCCAATATGATATTATCTTAAGATCCTTAACTAATCACATCTGCAAAGACCCTATTTCAAAATGAAGTCACATTCTCAGGTTCTGGGTAGACATGAATTTTGGTCAGACATTATTCCACACACTACAATCCCCTCATCACAATAACAACTCACATCCCATGACAAACAGGGCAGGCGTATTATCAAGAGGAAGGCAAGGAGTAAACCTGAAAACAGGCCCTTTGTCTGAAAATGTTTGCCCTTTGAGCAGTTTTATCTTCTTACAATTTCTTGTAACATACTATCAGCTAACATTCACCAAAATGTTTCCAAATAGATCTTAACATTCCAATATCCTTAGAAATAAAGGTATTTTATTGGTTCCATTTATTGGTGTCACTCTTATATTCAGGATCAGATAGTTAGATGAGCACATTTGTTATGTAAGTCTAATATTTCATCTGTGAGAAACATGAAACCGAAATATTTTAATACAAAGGATAAAGGTGTGTCTGGGTGGCTCAGTGGGTTAAAGCTTCTGCCTTCAGCTCAGGTCATGATCCCAGGGTCCTGGGATTGACCCCACATTGGGCTCTCTACTCAGCAGGGAGCCTGCTTCCCCCTCTCTCTCTGTCTGCCTCTTTGCCTACTTGTGATTTCTCTCTCTGTCAAATAAACAAATGAAATCTTTAAAAAAAAATGCAAAGGATAAAGAAAGTCTTCAGTGAAAGAAGGAAATGAACAATGGCTGAGAAAGGCAGAAGACAGATCTAACACAGATCTAATAAAATCTCAGGGGGTTTTTTTGCAGAAACTGACCAACTAATCCTAAAATTCATATAGAAATGCAAAGAGCAAGAATAGACAAAATATTCTTGAAAAAGAACAAAGGTAGAGGACTCACACTTACTGATTTCAAAAATTACTACAAGGCTATCATAATCGAGACACAATGGTACTGGCATAGATTAGACATATAGATCAATAGAACACAATTGAGAGTCCATAAATAAACCCTTACATTTATGATGATCCATCAATTTTTTAATTTTATTTTATTTTTTCAGTGTTCCAAGATTCATTGTTTATGCACCACACCCAGTGCTCCATGCAATACATACGTTCCTTAATAAGGGTGTCATGACAATCCAATAAGGAAAGAAGAGTTTTTAAACAAATGATGCTGGAACAACTGGAGTCCACATACTAAAGAATAAAGTTAGACTCCTTTCTTACACCATTAAAAAAAAAACTCAAAAAGGATCAAAGACCTACTAAATATAAGATCTGTAAATATAATTTTTTTTTAAAAATGGTAAACAAAAAAAACTACTTAGTATTAAATCTTCATAATCTTGAATAAGCAAAGTCTTCCTAGATGCAATACCACAGCCACAATGACAAAAGAAAAAAATAGACAAATCAGACTTTATCAAAATGTAAAAAAAAAATGTGCTGCCAAGGAAATCATCAAGAAGGTAGAAAGACAAGCCACAGACTGGAAAGAAATATCTGCAAATCAGGGCACCTGGGTGGCTCAGTGGGTTAAGCCACTGCCTTCGGCTCGGGTCATGATCTCAGGGTCCTGGGATCGAGTCCCACATCGGGCTCTCTGCTCAGCAGGGACCCTGCTTCCCTCTCTCTCTCTCTCTCTCTGCCTGCCTCTCCATCTACTTGTGATTTCTCTCTGTCAAATAAATAAATAAAATCTTTAAAATAAAAAAAGAAATATCTGCAAATCATATCTGATGGAGATTCATATTTAGAATATGTAAGGATCTAGTAGGCCATTTGTGGAAAACTTGCAATAAAAAAAAAACCTAATGGGGGTGCCTGGGTGGCTCAGTCAGTTAAGTGTCTGCCTTTGGCTTAGGTCATGATCCCAGGGTACTGGGATAGAGTCCTGCGTCAGGCTCCCTGCTCACCAGGAGTCTGCTCCTCCCTGTCCCTCTGCTCCCTCCCTGGCCCTCCCGGCTCAGGCTCTCACTTGTTCTCTCTCTCTCCCTCTCTCAAATAAAAATATTTTTTAAAGGACAACCTAATTTTTTTAAAAAAAGGCAATCTAATTGAAAAAGAGCAAAAAATCTGAATAGACACTTCTCCAAGAAGACATAAAAATGTCCAGTAAACACATGAGAAGATACTCAACATCATTAACCATTGAGGAAATGCAAATCAAAAGCATGATGAGATAATACTTCAAAACCTCTTTTATGGCTACAACTAAAACAATAGCAAGTGTTGGGGAGGACAGTGGGAGAAATTGAAATGTTCAGGCACTGCTGCTGGAAATGTAAATTGGTGCAGCTACTTTGGAAGAGTCGGCAGTTCTTCAAAATGATAAATGTGGAGTTACTATCTGACAGGTAATTCTCCTAGGTATATCCCCAAGAAAAATAAAAAAAATGTATCTGTACAAAATTTACATTCATAGCATTATTCATAATAGACCAAAAGCAGAAACAACCCAAATATCCAATAACTGATGAATGGATAAACAAAATGTGCTATATTCATAAAGCAGAATATTACTCAATGATAAAAAGGAAATAAGTACTGATATATAGCACAATATGGATATATCTAGAGAAAATTATGCTAATAAAAAGAGATAATAGACCAGTAGAACAGAATGGAATTCCTAGAAATATATGACACATAGGCAACAAATTTTCAACCAAGTTGCCAGAGTATACAATGGGGAAAGGATAACCTTGTTAGGGAAACTAAATGAACATATGTACAGGAATAAAACTGGGGATGCCTGGGTGGCTCAGTCAGTTAAGCCACTACCTTCTGCTCAGGTCATGATCCCAGAGTCCTGAGATAAAGTCCAGCATCGGGCTCCCTGCTCAGTGGGGAGCCTGCTTCTCTCTCTCCCTCTGCCTGCCTCTCTGCCTTCTTGCGCTCGCGCTCTCTCTCTCTCTGATAATAAATAAATAAATAAATAAATAAATAAAATCTTTAAAAATAATAATAAAGTTGAATGGTTATTTTACACCAGACTAGAGTGTGTAAAAAATAGCAGCACAAAATGGATTAGAAACTTAAGCAAAACTTAAGCATTTTTTTGAAAATGACACAGAAAACAAAAGCAAAAGTAACAAGTTGACTCATTAACTTTGCAGAGCAAAGGGATAAAAATAATAATAATAATAATTAAAAAGTAACCTAGAAATGGGAGATAGTATTTTCAAATCATGTATCCAATAACAGGTTAATATCCAAAATATATAAGAATCTCCTACAAGTAAATAGCAAAGTAACAAATAACTCAAAATTAATGGGCGAAGGAAAACGGGATGGAGAGGGTTTAAGATGGCAGCACAGAAAGATCCTGATTCACCTCCTTTCATTGATAAAACAAAACTAGGGCGCCTGGGTGGCTCAGTGGGTTAAGCCGCTGCCTTCGGCTCAGGTCATGATCTCGGGGTCCTGGGATCAAGTCCCGCATCGGGCTCAGCAGGGAGCCTGCTTCCCTCTCTCTCTCTGCCTGCCTCTCCATCTACTTGTGATTTCTCTCTGTCAAATAAATACATAAAATCTTTAAAAAAAAAAAAAACTAAAACTACACATGGAACAAAGGAAGCCTAAAGACAGCAGAAGGAAGGAAATAATAAAAATTAGAGCAGAAATAAATGCTATAGAAACCAAAAAATCAATAGAACAGATCAATGAAACCACCAGCTGCCTCTTTGGAAAAAAAAATAATAAAATTGATAAACCTCTAGGCAGACTTATCAAAAAGAAAAGAGAAAGGATCCAAATAAATAAAATCACCAATGCGAGTGGATAAACAACAACCAACATCACAAGTACGAGAGAATATTATGAGAAACAATATGCCACTAACTGGACAACCCGGAAGAAATGGATAAATTCTTAAAAACATATAAACTACCAAAATTGAGGGGCACCTGGGTAGCTCAGTGGGTTAAAGCCTCTGCCTTCGGCTCAGGTCATGATCTCAGGGTCCTGGGATCGAGCCCCACATCAGGCTCTTTGCTCAGCGGGGAGCCTGCTTCCTCTTCTCTCTCTGCCTGTCTTTCTGCCTGCTTGTGATCTCTGTCTGTCAAAAAAAAAAAAACTACCAAAATTGAAATAAGAAGAATTAAAATTTGAACAGACTGGTAACTGGTTAAGAAATTGAATCAGTAATCAAAAACTCCCAACTAACAAAAGTCCAGGACCAGACGGCTTCATGGGCGAATTCTACCACATATTTAAAGGTGAGTTAATGCTGGGGCACCTGGGTGGCTCAGTGGGTTGGGCTGCTGCCTTCGGCTCAGGTCATGATCTCAGGGTCCTGGGATCGAGTCCCGCATCGGGCTCTCTGCTCAGCAGGGAGCCTGCTTCCCTTCCTCTCTCTCTGCCTGCCTCTCTGTCTACTTGTGATTTCTCTCTGTCAAATAAATAAATAAAATCTTTAAAAAAAAAAAAAAGGTGAGTTAATGCCTATTCTTCTAAAACTATCCCAAAAAAATTGAAAAGGAAGGAAAACTTCCAAATTCATTCTGTAGACCATCATTACCCTGATAACAAAACCAGATAAAGATACCACTGAAAAAGAGAACTACAGCCCAATATCTGTGATGAACATAGTTGCAAAAGTTCTCAATAAAATACTGGCAAACTGAATCCAGCAATACATTTAAAAAAGCATTCACCATGATCGGGTAGGACTTACTCCTGGACTACAAGTGTGGTTCAATTATTAACAAATCAATCAATCAACATGATAACAAATCAATCAACATGATACATCACATTAATAAAAGATAAGAACCATATGATCCTCTCATTAGATGTGGAAAAGGCATTTGACAAAGTACAACATCCATTTATGATCAAAAACCCTCAAGGAAATAGGTTTACAGGGAACATACCTCCACAGAATAAAGGTCATATATGAAAAACCCATGGCTAATATCATCCTCAATGGGAAAAAAACTGAGAGCTTTCCCTCTACAGTCAGGAACAAGACAGAGATGTCCGCTCTAACCACTATTATTGGACATAGTACTGGAAGTCCTAGCCACTGAAATCAGACAATAAAAAGAAATAAAAGGCATCCAAGTCAACAAGGAAGAAATCTAACTTTCATTATTTGCAGATGACAACTCTATTTAGAAAACCTGAAAGAGGGAACCTGGGTGCCTCAGTCAGTTAAGCATCTGCCCTTAGCTCAGGTCATAATCCCAGCGTCCTAGAATCAAATCACATCAGGCTCCATGCTCAGTGGGGAGACTACTTCTCCTTCTCCCTCTGACAGCCCCGCCCCCCCCACTTATGCTCTCCTGCCCATGCTCTGTCAAATCAATAAAATCTCTGAAAGGAAAAAAATCTCTGGAAGGAAGAAAGGAAGGAAAGGAGGGAGGGAGAAAGGAAGGAAGGGAGGAAGGAAGGAAACCTGAAAAAATCCACCAAAAACCTGCTAGAATGATAAATGAATTCAGTAAAGTCACAGGATACAAAATCAATGTTCAGAAATCTATTGCATTACTATACACTAATAATGAAGCAGTAGAAAGAGAAATTTAAGAAACCAATCCCGTTTAAAATCACACCAAAAACAATAAGATACCTAGGAATAAACCTAACCAAAGAGAGATGAAAGACTTGTGCTCTGAAAGCTATGAAAACGCTGATGAAAGAAATTGAAGACAAGACTGAGAAATGAAAAGACATTCCATGCTCATAGATTGGAAGAACAAATATTATTAAAACATTTATACTACCCAAAGCATCTACAGATTTAATGCAATCCCTATCAAAACACGAAAAACATCTTTCACAGAGCTAGAGCACATAATCCTAAAATCTGTATGGAACCACAGAAGACCCTCAAGAGCCAAAGAGACCTTGAAAAAGAAAAGCAAACTGGAGGAATCACAATTCCAGACTTCAAGTTATATTACAAAGTTGTAGTGATCAAGACAGTATGATACTGGCACAAAAAATAGACACAAAGATCAATGGAACAGAATAGAAAACCCATATGAACCCATAAAAGTATGGTCAACTAATCTTTAAGATTTATTTATTTATTTGACAGACAGAGATCACACGTAGGCAGAGACTCAGGCAGAGAGAGAGAGGAGGAAGCAGACTCCCCATGGAGCAGAGAGCCCAATTCAGGGCTCAATCCCAGGACCCTGGGGTCATGACCTGAGCCGAAGGCAGAGGCTTTAACCCACTGAGCCACCCAGGTGCCCCTGGTCAACTAATCTTTGACAAAGAATATCCAATGGAAAAAAGACAGGCTCTTCAACAAATGGTGTTGGGAAAACTGGAGAACAGCATACAAAAGAATGAAACTGGACCACTTTCTTACACCATACATAAAAGTAAATTCATAATGGATGAAAGATCTAAATGTGAGACCTGAAGCCATAAAAATTCTAGAAGAGAACATAGGCAGTAAATTCTTTGACATCGGCCATAGGAACTTCTTTATAGATATGTCTCCTGAGGCAAGGAAAACAAAAGCAAAAATAAACTTCATCAAAATAGAAAGTTTCTGCACAGCAAAGGAAACAGTCAACAAAACTAAAAAGCAACCTATGGAATGGGAGAAGATATTTTCAAATGACATATTGGATGAAGGGTTAGTATCCAAAATATGTGAAGAACTTATAAAACCTAATGCCCAATAAATGAATAATCCAATTTAAAAAAGGACAGAAGACATGAACAGACATTTTTCCAAAGAAGACATACAGATGGGCAACATACACATGAAAAGATGCTCAACATCGGTCAGCATCAGGGAAATGCAAATCAAAACCACAATGAGGCATTACCTCACTTCTGTCAGAACAGCTAAAATCTACAACACATAAAACAACAGGTGTTGGTGAGGATGTGAAAAAAAGGGGAACCCTCTTGCACTGCTGATCAGAATGCAAACTGATGCAGCCATTCTGGAAAACAGTGTGGAGTTTCCTCAAAAAGTTAAAAATAGAGCTACCCTATCAGCCAGCAATTGCACCACTAGGTATTTACCCAAAGAATACAAAAATACTAGTCCAAAGGGATACATGCACCCCAATGTTTATAGCAACATTACCTGAAATATCCAAATTACGGAAATAGCCCAAGTGTCCATCAACCGATGAATGGATAAGGAAGATGTGAGATTATACATTACTCAGCCATAAAGAAGAAGGAAATCTCGCCATTCACAATGACACAGATGGAGCTAGAGTGTATAAAGCTAAATAAAATAAGTCAGTCAGAGAAAGACAAATGCCCTATGATTTCTCTCCTCTGTGGAATTTAAGAAACAAAATAAGCAAAGAAAAAAGAGAGAGAAGCTAACCAAGAATCAGACTCTGAACTATAGAGAACAAACTGATGGTTATCGGAGGGGAGGTGGGGAGAGGAGCTAAATAGGAGATGGGATTAAGGGCTGCACTTGTGATGAGCAGCAGGTGTAGTGTGGAAGGTGTGGAACCACTATATCGTACACATGAAATGACTATTACACTATACGTAAACTAACTGAAATTTAGATAAGAACTTTGAAAAATAAAATGTGTACAACTTAGTCTAATGATGATGCAGAGATATGAAAGAATTAACATCCACTTCAGAGATATGGTAGAAAATAGAGTGTGGCTGGTTTATAATAATATAAAATGAGTGGATCACATAACCATAAAATAAAATCTGTAAAAATGTGTGATAAGAAAACCTACATACAGAAGTGATTTTCAAATGCTAAAAAGGTTCTATAACTGTGCGGGAAAATTTTGACATAAATAATGCTGGATTGTCTAAAAAGGAAATGCCAAATAGAACATAGAGATCTAAAGAGAGTGGGGAAAGAAACAATGACATGTTCTAAGGCTATAAAAAATACACTTTTGCCAGGGATTAACAAAATAATAGATTATAAATTAATTAATCATCTGAAAAATTCCTATGTATTTCAAGGTCTTAAAAAGGTACAAATATATACATTTTTTAACCTATGCAAAATCTAAATTCTTCAAGACCTTCCAGAAAGAAATAATTACAAAGTAAAGAAGAGAAACTATAAAGGAAGGAAAGAGAAAATGGAAGAAGGGAGGAAGAGAAAGAAGAAAGTAGAATTTTTTTGTAGTGAAGAAAGACTAGAATCTCAGGATAAAAGGATTCACTAAACTTGGCTTATGCAAGAAGCTAAGAGTATAACTGGAGCGTAGTGGCTAACAGGATGATGAATGTAAATTGAGATGGAGAAGTAAGCAAAAGACATTTAGGGCAGCTACTCTGCATACTTAACCCAACTTCCACTCCCAATCCCCTTTCTCATTTGCCTGCTTCCAATACAGAGGTAAAGATGCTGTACACACATCTTCCCAGCCTCTCTTAAAACTGAGGCTTTAATAGGTGGCCATATGGCACAGTACTGGTGAAGCAGACATAAGCAGAAGTTTTTGTTTCCCTGATAAAAAGACAGATGGGCTGATGCTGCCCTTGCTCCTCCTTTATGCCATGATACTCAATGTGCTTCCTGGTACTACCACAGCCATCTTGTACCCATGAGGTAACAAGCCAAAGCACTGAGGATAGCAGATAAAAGATAGAAAGCACATGACTCCTTGATGACATTGTTAAGACCCTCACTAGACCTGGACTGCAAACCTCTCAACGCCCTGTTTCATGGGGCGCCTGGGTAGCTCAGTGGGTTAAAGCCTCTGCCTTCGGCTCAGGTCATGATCCCAGTGTCCTGGGATCGAGCCCCACATCGGGCTCTCTGCTAGGCGGGGACCCTGCTTCCTCCTCTCTCTCTGCCTGCCTCTCTGCCTACTTGTGATCTCTGTCTGTCAAATAAATAAATAAAATCTTAAAAAAAAAAAAAAACCACCCTGTTTCATGATGGGACATCACCCCTAAGAACTTCTATTTGTTTACCTGACTAATAGACAGACATTCACCAAAAGCACTCTTAAATGGTACAACCCTGTAGGCCCTTTAAGGATCTTGAAATGTATTCAAGTGCAATGAGAAGCAGGCAGGGTTTTGTGTTTTTTTTTTCAATTTTTATTTATTCATTTGAGAAAGAGAGAGAGAGAACACAAGCAGGGGTGGGGCAGAGGGAGAATAGACTCCCCACTGAGCAGGGAGACCCACCTGGGACTGGATCCCAGAACCCTGAGATCATGACCTGAGCTGAAGGCAGATACTTAACCATCTGAGCCACCCAGGCACCCATATATAGGGTTTTTAAACAAGGAAATGTCATGATCCAATGTGCATATTCTGACTGCTATGTAGAGAAAGACAAGAACGGAAGCAAAGAATTAAAGGATGGCAGTTGCATTTGTCTAAGTCAGAAATGATGGTGGCTTGGGTTAGTGGAGATGGAGAGAAATAGACAATAAATATTTGGGAAGTAGAAATGACAATACTCATAAAAGAAGAGAGGAGAGTGTAATCCAAGATGTGCCTGACTAATTGAGTGCATGATGATGCCTTTGAGTAAAGGAGGTGCAATAAGGTTGAGGGACAAGGAGCTCAGTTGTGGACATGTTAAGGTTTTGCCTCACTTGCACACTCTTACCTCCTCTCTGTCCCATTGCCTCACATGACCAATTTCCCAATCACTTCTCCAACCCACCTTCTTTCTTCCATTCCCACTGCTTCAATTTAGGTTTTCACCATCCCCTGACAAAGCATCTAGCCTCCAATCTCCCCAACATCTCTCCTCTCTTCCGCACTCCTACCACAATGATGTTGAAAGCTACCAAAACTATTCATATCTCTCAAAGGCTTCTCATCATTTAGAACAAAAAGTGAGGTCAGGCCCTTAACAAGGTAGAGGCCTATCTCTGACCAATTTCTATCCCTGTCATTCTTTTCCTGTATCAGCCTCCTGCTCATCATACTGTCTCTCACACCCCAGCACCCCTGCACATGCTCTCCTTTCTGCTTCAAATCCCCTTCCCAAATCCCATGTCCCTCTCCCCTCAAGCTATACAGCCCCTGGTCAAGGGCTATGTATTGATCAAGCCTTCTCTCTCCACAAAAGTATGCATTCCTTTCTCAAGGTTCCTATAACGTACAATTGTTTTACACTTCTTTCTTTTTTTTAATTTTTACTTATTTTTTAAAATTTCTTTTGAGTGTTCCAGAATTCACTGTTTATGCAGCACACCCAGTACTCCATGCAATATGCGCCCTCCATAATACCCACCACCAGGCTCACCCACCCCTCCAAAACCCCCAGTTTGTTTCTCAGCAGTCTCTCATGGTTTGTATCCCCCTCCAGTTTCCCGCAACTCACTTTTCATCTCCATCTCCCAGTGATCTCCGTGTTATTCCTTATGCTCCACAAATAAGCAAAACCATATGATAATTGACTTATTTCACTCAGCATAATCTCCTCCAGTCCCATCCATGTTGATACAAAAGTTGGGTATTCATCCTTTCTGATGGAGACATAATACTCCATGGTGTATATGGACCACATCTTCCTTATCCATTCATCTGTTGAAGGGCATCTTGGTTCTTTCCACAGTTTGGCTACTGTGGCCATTGCTGCCATGGACATTGGGGTACAGATGGCCCTTCTTTTCACGCCATCTGTATCTTTGGGGTAAATTCCCAGCAGTGCAATTGCAGGGTCACAGGATGGCTCTGTTATTCATTTCTTAAGGAATCTCCACACCCTTTAGCCACCAGGGAGATTCAAATCAAAACCGCACTGAGATACCACCTTACACCAGTTAGAATGGCCAAAATCAACAAGACAGGAAACAACATGTGTTGGAGAGGATGTGGAGAAAGGGGAACCCTTTTGTACTGTGGGTGGGAATACTTGTTTCTTTACTCACCTGTCCCTACTAGACTGTGGGCTTTTTGCGAGCAGGAGTCTTCTTTCTCTCATCTTTTTGCCTAGCACAGAATCTAAGCGGTGTTCTAGACCAGTTTGCTAAGAAAGAAGTGAATGTATGGGAGAATTCTTATTTTCAGTCTTCCCTCACCAGTTGCTAAGATGTTTCAATGGTTAAAGACAGGATTCCATACCCATATTTTGACCCTCAAATTGTCTGTGCCAGTAGCTATTGTTTTCCGTTTCTCTTAATTTCCCAACACAGTCCCAGTTTTCCGTCCCTCTGAGAAGGCGCCGTCAAGCAGCTCACGGCCCGCGGAGCTCCTCCGTCACTGTCGCAGTAAGTGTGTGCCAACGCTGGACTTCTCTCCGTCTCATAGATATTGAGAAAGAACGTGTAAAACCAAACTGGGCACAAAAACCTACAGTGTTTCTTTAAAGCAGCTGTGGGGTAGAATGCTTAGGTCTCATCATTTAGCAGTGTCCTGTGTCCGGCGTTTAATGAATGAACGAGGTTCCTCTGCTCTGAAAGGCCTAGTCCAAGCCTGGGAGCTCGGCAGAAAAAGAGGAAACCGAATGGAATAGTTAAAGGAAAGGCTGAAATCCTCCACGCCTCAGCAGCACCGCGGGGGGACAAGGCGCAGGTACCCGGTTGACCCACTGTCCGCCGTTCCCTCTGAGGGAAGTGGGCGGAGCCACGCCTTTACCCCGCCCGTGGCCGATGCGGCCAATGAGAGGAGCCGTCGTGCAAGGACATGACGTCATCACGCTCCGGCCCACGCTCCCGCCGCCGGTCCGCACCGCGCGCGGGGAAAGCGGAGCGGGTTGGCGAGTGCGGCCCGCGTCCTGCAGCTGTAGTGGGTGAATCCGGAGGAGGGTTAGGCCCGGTGAGAGCCTGGAGGCGAGGCGAGTGCCTGACCCCGGAGTAGTGCGGGGCGGGAGGGTCAGTCACCCCAGCGTACCCCAGGCCCGGCGGACGGACCCAGCCGGGGTGCCCCCCCAGGGCCGGGGAGGTCCCGGCCGTCTGGGCCTTGCGCGCGAGCAGCGGGGCCGGAGCCTTCGGGCACGGGCACGCCCAGCGGAAGGAACGGAATCGGGGACGCCGCGACCGCGCACCCTCAAAGCACTGCTGCGGCGGGAGCCTGTTCTCGCTCCCGTTGCGGGCGGGGAGACTGAGGCCTGGGCGACCACGCCGGCTCCGTCCCCGGTGTGAGGTGGAAGGCTGGGGGAAGGAGACGGAGCGCGAGCGTCTCCGAAGCGGCGGTGCCGGAAGGCCGGCAGGAGAGCTTTCTGAACTTCGGCGGTTCTCGCAACAGAATTCATTGTGGGAGCCCAACAGCCCGCACATTGAACTTCGGGATTTGTTTTGCAGGTGACCGGAGCCACGTGATGTCAGTAGTTCGTTCGTCCGTCCACGCCAAGTGGGTCGTGGGGAAGGTGATTGGAACAGCAATGCAAAAAACAGCCAAAGTGAGAGTGACCAGACTTGTTTTGGATCCCTATTTATTAAAGGTGAGGGATGTTCTTTTTCAGAAGACACTGGTAAATCACAGCATGTTGTGGGTTCTGAGCAGAGAAACGGTTCCGCCAGTACAGATGCCCTGGGCATTCGCTGTGAGCCAGACGCTGTGCTGATCTGTGGGTCTAACGGAGCGAATTGATCGTGGTCCATTCTCAAATTCCGGGGACACATAGAGTTAATTTTAACTGGGTTTGATAACTCCTGTAGTCATTCGTATGCAAAGTACTGGGAGCAGAGAGCAGGACACTTGTTATCTTCCCACATGGGTGAAGGAGGGCATCCTCAGTTAAGAGACATTGGGGCTGAATCTCAGAAAGGCTTTTATCCAAAGGACCAGGTGTGGGGGAGTCATTCTGGCCATCATGAGTGGCTTATGGGAGTTCTTTTAGCCATTAAAGGGCATGACATTGTGCAGGAACAACAAGTACTTTGGCAAGATCAAGCCCAGAGCTTGACCCCCATAGGCACTGACTGTTGTTGAGTGAATGGAAGAACACTGGGAGCTGGACTGAGAGAGGCCTTGGATGTGGTGTTGTTGGATTTTATCCTATAGGCAAAGGAAGGCAGACTTGGAGACACAGGGTGAGGACTGGATGTAAGGAAGTAGATAAGAAGGCTTTTGCAAAAGTCTAGAACTGGATATAAGGACCTAAACAGTCCTTGGAGTAATGCAAATGGAGTGGGAAAAGTAGATTTCAGAAAAAAATAGAGTCTTTGATTTGTTAGAAGTGCAAGGAAGCAAGAAAAAGTGCCAGGGATGGCTCTGCATTCAAGGTTGGGAATACAGGGAGGTAGAAATGCGCTTTGCTATCTAGGATGAAAAACACAGGAGCAGAGGTGACAGGGAGTTTTGGTGTTTAAAGATTTTATTTGAGAGAGTGCACCCAGGAAGGGGGAGGGGCAGAGGGAGAAGCAGGGCGCCCGATGCAGGACTTGTTCCCAGGACTCTGGGATCATGACCTGAGCCAAAAACAGACACTTAACTGACTGAGCCACCCAGGCACCTCAGAGGTGACAGAGTTGAGGGAAGGGGACACCAAGTGGGTTAGGGAGCAAATAAAGTGGTCTTTTATTAACAATAATAACACAGGAGCAAGCAGGAAACTGACAGCATGGTTATTGTCGTGAGAGTCAGAATACCTTAGCTTGAATATGGACTCTTGTTTAATAGCTGTGCCCGTTGCCTTACTCCAGACCTGTTTTCTCGCATGTAGAGTGAAAATACTTTCTGTAGCAAGGTTGTTGATGGCCATCTGTGGCTCAGTCTGCAGTTTGAGCCACACATGGAGCTAAGTGTTTTTTGTATATTATAGCATTTGATTCTCTGGGTAACTTTAGAGATGCAGATATTGGAGCTTCATTTTTTGCTGGGGGAGGAAAAAAAAACTAAGCTTGGAATGATTAAGTGACTTCCCCAGATCACATAGCTAGTAGTGAAAGTAGCATGTTTATAGGCTGGAGAGAAGGCTCCACAAGGAAGGAAGAGTTTAAATAAGGGTAAAGAATAATGATGCTTGATAGACCAAGGATGCTGAGGGTATTAGGCTGGAGAGCTCAGGGACATGATCCACTCTAGAATTCAGCTGTTTTTCCAGAAATTAAGCAGGTAATTTCTGTATTAGTGTATTTTTTTTTTCCCCCAAGTCCCAGCTTGTTTTCCATGCATCTTTTTCATATTCTGTACTGTATTGTCAGATCACACATGGGAACTACTGTTTTATTCCCCCTTCTTTCAACAGTATTTTAATAAACGAAAAACCTACTTTGCCCACGATGCTCTTCAGCAGTGCACAGTTGGGGATATTGTGCTTCTCAAAGCTCTACCTGTTCCACGAACAAAGCACGTGAAACATGAACTGGCCGAGATCATTTTCAAAGTCGGACGAGTCATAGATCCAGTGACTGGAAAACCCTGTGCAGGAACTACCTACCTGGAAAGCCCAGTCAGCTTAGAAACCACCTGCCTACCCAAAAATCTGGAAGAACTCAAAAGCTCTTCAGCACAGTGAAGGAAGATTGGAAGAAGGAGCCAAAGGGAAAGATTGATAAGTTTGCTTTATGGAAAAAGAAATTTTTTTAAGTTTCATTACAAACTAATTTCTCTCCCGGTATTTATGGAATAGCTAAAAGTAAATGAAGTAAAGGCCGTTAAATTTTTTCATAAAAGTTTAAGGTCATGTTTTAAATTTCCTTTTCAGTGGACATACTTTCCTCTTAGAGTAAGTGTGCCTAGCAGTCCCCTAGCATTGTTTTATAAGCTGTGTTAGAAGGTATCCTTTTTTTTTTTCTTTCAAAGGAATCTTGAATTTATCTTAGAATCTTTATTTGGGGAGGAAATATCTTTTGATAAAAAACAGATAAGACTACATTAAGTGAATATTTATTTTTGGTGGCATATATTTGAAATTAAATTTTTTTCTGATTTAACTAGTTACAAATGGAAATAATTAACAGTCTGATTGGGGTCAGATTTTATCAGATTAAAGTTTGTATTATGAATGTTGAAACATAGAAAATAAAACTTGAAAATTCTGTCACTTATTTTTTAATCCTGTATTCTAGCGTAGATTAAATAAGACTGAGTTCCTAAAATCTGATACATTGATGAAGTTTTAGAGCTTCTCGCACTGTGCATTTGAGTTGGAGAGTTTGTTTTGTTGCTGTTTATTAATAAACTACGAACCTAGATTTTGACCTGAAGAAACAATAAGTTATGTAATTCAGTCTTCTGGCTCTTAGAAAGAGATTTGGAACATATTTCAGTCTCAACTAATATGTGTATTTTATAAGCACAGGGTTTCAGCAGTAACCACGAAGCACTGTCCACACACTCAGGCTCATAATTTAGTAAGTGAGGTATGCACGGGGTTCTTTGTGGCAAAGAAAAGCACACCGGTGGGGAAGAAATTAGGGTAACTTTCCCGGGAGAGACTAGATAGTGTTAGAGAACTAAATCTTAAAGGAATAGTCTCCAGGCTAGTAGATGAGGGTTGTGGAAAGGGCATTCCACGCAGAGGGAAGAGTGTAAAATCCTGAAATTATGAGAAAAAGGAGCATAACCAAGGGGTTCTGTAAGCTGGTGAGGACTGCTGGGACATTTTGAACATGAGTGGAGCTCAGGTAAGGAAACAGGCAGAGGGCAACTCTGTCAGAACCCCTCTCACTCCTGAGAGCTTTTTCTGTATACTTGCTTAATAAACTTGCTTTAAAAAAAGAATGAATGAAAGAAAAAGAAATAGGCAGAAATTATACTTAGGTGGTTTAGGTTATTTGACATTTTTTAAGAGAATGATATAATTAGATTCACACTCCTATAAAAGTTACAGCATCAGTGTAGAGAATGGAGCTGGAAGAGGAAAGATTAGAAGGAAGGAGACAGACTTATTCAAAGACTGGTCCTAAGACCTAAACTGAGCTGAATAAGGAAAGAAGAAAAGAGGTTGGATAGATGATGTTCCAACAAGCAAAATGGTGCCTAGGTTTCCCACAGGTGAAGCTGTATGGAACCGGTTATCCTGGAATAAACAGGACACCTGTACAAGCCATCTCAAAAGCCTCAAACACTTAAAATGTTTACATATACTTTATTGTTTTTTTATTTTAAGATATTTTTCTTAATAATCTTGGTATAAAAATTACGCTCCAGAAATATGCCCAATATTTCCTCTATGGCATGGAGTAACCTAAGCTATACACCTGTGAAATTAAAGTACCTCGCCTAGTGAGACACACAGGGTTAATGGAACTCCAGAGCAAGATGATGGAGGGGGAAGGTGCAGAATAAGTGGCCTTACGCTAAATATCACAAAAGCAAGGTCAAATCCAAGAAATATTTACCAAATTTACAATGCAGGAAAATGCATTAGAAGGCATTTGTCTTTTTTCTTTTTTCTTTTTTTTTTAAGATTTATTTGACAGATTATAAGTAGGCAGAGAGGCAGGCAGAGAGAGAGGGAGAAGCAGGCTTCCCACTGAGCAGAGAGCCGGATGCAGGGCTCCATCCCAGGACCCTGGGATCTTGACACTGAGCCAAAGGCAGAGACTTAACCCACTGAGCCACCCAGATGCCCCTGAAAACATTTGTCTCTTGAAAAATAGCTGAGAAGTTGGGAGAATATGTGAGAAAGTCACAAGGGCACACTGACACCATGGGCTTGAAGAGGGTTCCTGCAGGGAAGGCTGGGGACATGTCCTTTCTGCCCTGGGGAAAGCTCACTTCAGCCTCCCTTTTGGATCTCTCCAGTTCTTACAGGTTCATTAACGTAAGCCAGTTGAAACCAGGAGCTTGCTCAGCCACACAGCCTCCGGCCTCCTGTCCTGTGCCCCTTGGTCTTCTTTCCACTGGCCTCCGAGAGAGAGAGACGTATCTCCCTGGTCTGCAGCAAATCCTTGTTGCCACTTCTCCATACACAGGACCCCTCTGTGTCCTCTCAGGTGGCTCTGTGGCATACGAACATGTTCAAATATCCCCCAGTCAGAAAACTTGCACCCCTTGCGCGCTGGTGCTTCCTTTGCCTCCAAGAAGCCCAGTTCCTGACCCCGCGGCTTCCCACCACCCCCGCCCCGCCCCAAGATTTTATTTATTTATTTGACAGAGACACAGTGAGAGGGGGAGAACACAAGCAGGGGGAGTAGGAGAGGGAGAAGCAGGCTTCCCGCCCAGGACCCTGGGATCACGACCGGAGCCACCCAGGTGTCCCGTGCCGCCGCCCTCTTCTGCGGAGACCTGCCTGGTAACAGAGACACCCCCAGCTACCCAGTCGGAGGGCATTTTCTTCTCGGCGTCCGCAGTGTCTCGCGCGGCCCTTCAGATGCTCCCCTTGCTGGCTGGGCGTCTCCTCCTCCTCGTTGCTCCCCCTTCGCGCACGGTCTCGCTCCCTTTCTGCCTACCTCGTCTGGGTGGCAGTTTTCGAGATTACGCTTGTGCCCTTTTATCTGACCCGGGATGCATTTTCCGGGAACAGGTGCCGTCCTGACCCCACGCCTCTAAGTTGCTTCCTTGGCCGGAGATGTCCCCCTTGCACCGGTCAGCTCCTCGCCGCCTGGGACTACGCTGTGGCGCCGGCGGCCCGGGGTCCGGGCCCTGCCTGTGGCGCCGCGGGACTCGCTCTCCCGTCCGGGCCGCTCCCCGCCCTGCGAGCCTCTCCGTCTCCGCGCTCCGCGCGCTCAGCGCGTCCCCCTGGCACACCCCGGCCCCTGGACGGCGCCGGCTGGAGAGCGGAGCCGCGGCCGGCGCCCGCCCGCGTTGAAATGAACCGGAACACGGTGTCCCGAGACCGCGCGACGACCTGAGTGTGTTTCCAGCCGGGAGGTGTCCGTGACCGCGTCGTTGGGGTCGGCCTCGGCTTGAAGAGGAAATACCCGCGCCGGCACGAAGTGCGGACGGTGCCGGGAGAGGCCCGGATCGAGCGCGGTGCTGCTCGCTCCTTGTGATTAAAGCCCACGTTCCTCTGCGCACCTGCGGAGGCGCCCGGATTCCTTCGCGGGGCTCGTCGTCGCCCAGTGCAGGCCTCTGGGGCGCTCCTTCTTCCCGGCCGCGGGGCCTCCTGCGCCGGGACCGTGCGCCCTGCGCCCCCTGGCGGCCGCGCCCGGCCCTGCAGCAGCCGCGCGCCCAGCCCCGCCCCGGCCCCGCCCCGGCCCCGCCCCGGCTCGGCGGGCCCGGCCGGGGGAGGGGTCGCGGCGGCGGTGGCGGCGGCGGGAGCGTCAGCGGCAGCCCGGGTGGTGGGAGCCCAGGCGCCAGAGCAAGATGGCGGCGCGAGTACTGCACGCTCGCGGAGCGGCCTCGGCCGGCGGTCTCCTGCGGCGGGCCGCGCCCTGCAGCCTCCAGCCCCCGCTCCGGTGAGCAGCGCCGCCCTCTCCGGGAGCGGCCGGGGAGTGGCCGCCGCGGGGCGGAGGGCGCGGGGTCCCCCGGCCCGCTCCGGCCCGGCAGCGCTTGCTCGGGCCGGGCCGCGGGGGCTGCGTGGCCGGTGGGGCCGAGGCCGCGGTGGGCCAGGCCGGCGCGGACGGGAGCCTCGGCAGAGTCGGAGCGCGGTCGGGGCGCGCCGGGCTCAAGGTCACGGCGGGGACGGCGCTCGGTGCCCAGGCCACGTCCGTGCGCCGTGCGGGCCCGGCCTGCGGGACCTTGACCCGGCGCGACCCGAGCGGTGGCCGAGGGCGCGCGCGCGGAGGCGCCAGGCCCTGGCGTCGCCGGCGGCTGCTCGCAAGCGCGGGGCCGCGGGTTCTGCGTCCGCCGACCGGCGGCGGCGGCGGGACTGCTGCTCGCCCCTGAGGCGGTGAGCAGGGGTTCGGTAGCTCGTGGTCGGGGCGCGCGGAGTGGCGGGGCGTCCGACCAGCGCGGACAGGCTGGCTTGCGGGGAAGCGGAGGTGGCGCGGCGACGGGCGTTACGGGTCGCCTTCGGGAGCGGGCTCTGGGTTCCAGTAGGAACTTCTCCCCGCGCGCTGGGTCCCCTACTGGGTTTCCCGAACCATCCCCTCGTCTCCGTGTCCTGCTTCCGTGGTCAAGACCCAGGCTCTGGCTGGCGCAGATTTGCTCTCGTTTTCCTCCCGCCGGAGGATCCAGACGTGGTCTGCTGGGGCTGGGTGCTGAGTCTCCGGGCCGGAGAGGTCCCTTAATCCAGCCCCAGACGCGCTCTGCGGTGTCGGGGTCTGTTTTACGCGTGAGAGGGAGCCTCAGAGCGCGGGACACGTCCAGCTAGAAAAGGCGTTTGAGCTCAGGGTTATCAGGCGTTCCTAGGACTGAAGCCCAACTTGGGTCTCCAGGTTCGATGTGTATCTTTCCGAGTTGGTCGACAGAGCAGTCTCCCTTTATTCTGTTATTGAGCATCTGCTGTGTCTTGTTTTTTGTTGTTTTTTCCCCTACACAGGGGATACGAAACTGAAATTCATATTTTCTCCTTTCCAACAAAGACAGCTGAGGCTGAAAGGTGTTCCCCCAACATAGTCATCTAAAGTACCCAAAGTCAGCTTGTCAGCCCAGTACCCCCACGCCCTGCTGGAACCAAATGCGCTCGAAACTGAAGCCCAACCTGTTGATTCTTGGATTATTCTCACAGGCCTCTGTATCTTTTGACTTCCTTAACTGTAGGAGTTCTTTGGGACTACGTCTAGACCCAACTAATACACTAATTCTACAAATATTGAATGTATATATCTTTGAAACCTTGCGGAGCTCAACGTAATAGCCGTGGTCACTATCCCCAGGAAGCCATGGCAGAGGTATAAAAACCTACATCGACTTAAAGGTTGAGGTAGGTAGTATGAGAGAATATCAGGGACCCTACCCCATGAAATCATGGAAGGCCCTCCAAGAAGGTGCCATTAAGCTGAGACCTAAAGGGTCAGTGTGCAGGAAAGCCCTGACTGGGAAGGAGCAAGGCATACCAGGAAACTCCAGAAAAGTCTAGGAGGATGGAAAATAAAGAGTGAAGGGAAGACAGGCCGGAAGACAGGTGGCAAGGAGCAGGAGCCCCATAATTTCAGGCCTTGCAAGCCATTTTGGAGAGTTTGGATTTTATACTGAGAGCCATGGAAGACATTTAAAGGTATACATTCTAGTGTGACATGATCTGATCTATGTCATACCAGTCTGATTTTTGGAAAGGAAACAGAATCAAGGGCTCATAGTGGTGCCATTTACTGAAAGTCACTTGTTCCATAAGCATATGAGTGAGTGCCCACCATGTGCCAGGCGCTGTTGGGAAATATCAGTGAATAAAGTTGTGGCCATTTGGGAGCTTGTGCCTAATTCGGAGAAGGAAGAACAGGTATAAGGTCGGGAGGGGGGAATCCAGAGCACTTTTGGAGTTGAGATGGTTGTGAGCTATTCAAATGGAAGGGCATTTGGCCCACTTGACCTGTTTGACTCCTCAAAGGAGATGTCTGGACTATAGGTTACATTTGGGAGTTATTGGTATATAGAAATGCCAAATGTTGGTAGATCTATGGGCTTCATTATACTGTTTTGCATTTAATTGAAATTTTTCTTAATAAAATATTTTTTAAAACCACAGGAATGGATGAGATTGTTTGAAGAGTGTGGATAGAGAAGGGGCTAAAAAACGGGCCCTGAGGCATGCCAGCATTGGTAGGCCAAAGTGTGGAAAGAGCCCAAATGTCCATCAAATGATGAATGGGTAAAGATTATATATGTATTTGTATATAGTGGAATATTACTCAGGCATCAAAAAGAATAAAATCCTGCCCTTTACAACAATGTGGGTAGAACTAGAGGGTATTGTGCTAAGCAAATAAGTCAGAGAAAGACAAATGATTTCACTCCTATGTGGAATTTAAGGCAAAACAGATGAACATAGGGGAAGGAAAGGAAAAATAAAATGACATAAAAATAGAGAGGCAAACCGTAAGAGAATCAAATATGGAGAACATATAGGTCTGGGGGCTGGACTAGATGGGTGATGGATATTAAGGAGGGCACTTGTTGGGATGAGCACTGGGTATTACAGGTAATCAATAAAGTCTGTTCCTGAAACCAGTACCACACTATATGTTAGCTAATTTGAATTTAAATTTAAAAAAAAAAATTCACATGCTAGATATAAGAAGAAGAAGGGAGACTGGGAAGGGGCAGCCAGTGACGTCCCTGTTTGTGGCAGTGCCCAAGGGGAGGTATTTCAAGAAGGTGGTGGGCAACTGTGCCAGATGCTGCTAAAAAGGTAAGATGAAGAAAACTGGATTTGCCGACAGGAGTCTGAGTGACCTTGTGAGAGGGGTTTCAGAGGGGAAGGAGGAAGCCTTCCCCGGAGATTTATTTGCCAGCACCTCCCAGCTCTGTGCAGTGCCTGGAGTTCCAGTGGCTTAGCAGACATTGAACTAGTGTCTTACCGGTGCTTGAGATGCTTTTTTGCCCAGAATTCAACTCCTCTTCCTCCAACAGAACTTGCTTGTCCTCCCAGGTTCTCTCTCCACTAATGGTACATCTTCCGTGTGGTGGCCCCAGGTCCACCCCTTCTGCTTCCCAGCTAGCCAGCTGCCAGATATGTCAGTTCTGCCTCCGGAATGTCTTGACTCTACCTTCTCTCTCACCATACCCCTACCTCAACTCTTGGTAACACTTGTCTGGAGTCCTGTGAAAAGTAAGGATTTGAACCTGTTGGTGAAGGGGACAACTAAAGAATTCTGAGTAGAACATTCTCCTGTTGGAAAGGCAGACGCTTAACGACTGAGCCACCCGGGCACCCCTCTGTGTAGTTTTCTTTTAAAAAATGAAGAGTTAGGGGCTAGTTCTCTGCAGACTGGTTTATTGGGGTGGCGGAGGGTTTGCTGGTCAGGAGGGGCACGTACGGCTGCGCTCCCCCAAGACTGTTCCGCGGACCCGGCCCTTCAGCTTCCTTTCCGCCTCCTCAGCCGCGTTTGCGGGCTCCTGGCTTTGGCAGGTGCGGTTCTGCCTCCTCTCCTGGGCATCGGCCTCATCTTTCCAGTCTCCAGCGCAGCAAGGGCTTCCTCGGAGAAGGGGTTCACGTCTCCCCCAGCCGCTGGGAGTCCCTTTCCTCCGACCCCGCGCTGTCCCCGGCACTACCTGACGCGCCTGTCAGGGAGCTCACCTCCGCTAGGCTGTCATTATGGTTGTCCGCGTGCTGCCACCAGCAGACAGCTCTGCGAGGTCACGGCCGGGCGTGTTCCTCTCGACAGCCTCACAGGCACGGTGCTTGGCCCACGCGGGCACCAGGTGTAGACGCGGGCACCAGGTGTAGACGCCGGCGCGCGGAGGGCTGCAGCGTCCTGGGGTCTCAGTCACGTGCAGTTCCTCGTGTGGTTTGCTCCAGCCGAAGTGCGACGCGGTCTGCACACGCGGTCGGGACCCGCGTCTTCTGCTTTCCGGCTCAGGAGTATCTCTTGAAGGTGACCTTCCCTTCGTGCCTGCTGCTGTGGTCGGAACCCAGGACCGGCTGTCGGTCCGTCCCAGGAGTACTCGGTTCCTCCCGTGTCGCTGGCGTGCGGGGCACGGCTGCCGGCGGAAAACCCAGCAGCCACGCGCCCTGCCGTTGGGGTTGCCGTCCGCCCGCCGCGCCGCGGCCAGGCTGCTTCCCTCAGACGGGCTAGCGCGGCACTGCGGGCGGGATGACGGCGGCTGACGGCCGTGGTGCGCGGGAACCTAGCCCCGCCCCCCTTGCCCGCCCCTCCCCTCCGCCGCGGTGAACTAATGCTGTTGTTGCCCAGATGCGCCCTACGGGGTCACCACACCATGCCCCTGGGTCTGTGTTCCCTGTGACTCGAATTGCCACCCGCCTTGTCCACCAGTCTGTGTTGTCTCCCAAGACCGAACCAGAATGTCTCTGCGGGAGTTCCTCTCCTCACACGCCAGACCAGTGGTTCCTTCCCTTGAGCGCACACAGTGCACATACATGTATGTGCGTCTGTGTGTGTAAGTCTGTAGTATCAGAGACCGTGTGTGTGTGTATATGTAAGTCTGTAGTATCTGGGACCGTGTGTGTGTGTGTGTAAGTCTGTAGTTTGTGAGACCATGTGTGTATATGTAAGTCTGTAGTATCTGGGACGAGACCGTGTGTGTATATGTAAGTCTGTAGTATCTGGGACCGTGTGTGTGTGTGTAAGTCTGTAGTTTGTGAGACCATGTGTGTATATGTAAGTCTGTAGTATCTGGGACCATGTGTGTATATGTAAGTCTTTAGTATCTGGGACCGTGTGTGTGTGTAAGTCTGTAGTTTGTGAGACCGTGTGTGTATATGTAAGTCTGTAGTATCTGGGACCGTGTGTGTGTGTGTGTGTAAGTCTGTAGTTTGTGAGACCGTGTGTGTATATGTAAGTCTGTAGTATCTGGGACCATGTGTGTGTGTGTAAGTCTGTAGTATCTGGGACCGTGTGTGTGTGTGTGTGTGTGTGTGTGTGTGTTTTGTAGTATCTGGGACCACTCCTGGTGTGAGACTGAACAGGTGAAGCGTCTGGTTCATCTTTATACCCACAGAGCCTGGCACATAGTGCTTATTTTCTTTTAAGATTTATTTCTTTATTTTAGAAAGCATGCAGGGGGGAGAGGGAGAGAGTGTCTCCAGCAGACTCTGCACTGAGTGGAGCCCACCACGGGGCTCAGTTTCACCTGCAGTCATGACCTGAGGCAAAACCAAGAGTCAGGCACTAAGCCTGCCCCACCAGGGCGCTCCTCGGCTCCTCATGCTGACTCTATTTAAAGTCTGCTGTGCTGTGGGGCGCCTGGCTGGCTCAGCTGGTAGGCCTGCAACTCCTGATCTCTCCAGCCCCCACGGTGGGTATAGAGAGTACTTAAAAATAAGATCTTTGGGAAAATACAATAAAAATAAAGTCTAATGTTTTATAGAATGATCTGCCCTCCCACCCACACTCTGTAAAGTGCCACACAACATACATGTGGTGGTATAAAGGCTACTGATCGTCATTCTCAAAAAAGAACCCCAGCTCGGATCTTATCACCCTGACAGCTGTTGGCATGGCCGCTTTCTGCTGTGTTCCCTGATTCAGCTTGGACAGCTAGATGGACTGGGTGCATGAGTCAGCTTTGGCCACCTGACGCAGAAAAGATTTCAGTGTTCCACCATCCGCTGGGGGTAATGCTGGACTGGACTGTCTTTTATTTGTCAAGACAATTGCTACCCAAGTTGATAAGCAAACACCGCTTGCGTTCTTGTGTGTGTCCCATGACTATTTCTTAGGCTCATTCGTAGATTACAGAGTGTTTCCATACACTTTATCTCATTTTACCCACCTTAAAGTGAATCCGTTTGGTGTTAGTAAAACCTGGGAAAATGCTCAACTGGTGAGATGAATGTTCGGGAGGCATCCCACGTAAGTGAGAGTACTTTGAACTTTATAGTTAGGTCTGGGTTCATATTTTCATTTTGCCACGTCTTAGCTCATGTCATGTAACCTCTCTGAGCCAAGCCTTAAAATGTGATAATATCTACCTTGCTAGGCTGTACGGGGACTGAAAGAGATGACATAGACGGTCTACCTAACTCAGTGCCTAACAGGAAGTATGTATTTATTAATTTGTAATCCCCTTAAATTCTAAAGAGGAGGGAAAATAAATTAGTTCAGGGTCTTTCCCCTTCCAAATTTAGTTTGCCAATATACCTATGTGCCTTTCGTATAAAAGACTCTCTAAATGGGCACTTTTATAGCTAATTTTAAGTACAATAATATATATGGAAAATTTGTCAAATAGTCCAGAAGACTATGCATGAAAAGAAAAAACTCCCACCCCACATCCAGTAACCTTCCCCAGGTATCACTACTATTAACAATTCGCTCTGTGTATTTATGGTACAGTTCTATACCTGCTTTTCCCACATAATTTACTTTCAGAAATACCAGGTTATCAGTGCATGTAGGTTTGCTTCATTCTTTTTCATGATTGTTTCTATTATGGTTTTGGATATTCCAAATTTATTTCACCGGTCCCTGTTAATGGATACCTAAATTGCCTATACCAGGAAAAAAACTGGAAATAAGGTACTAATAAATGTTATAAAGAATTAAATGTCATAAAAATTAAATATCTGTATGTACACATGATGATGCATGTCTGTGCATTTCTGGAATTAAATACTGTTAGAAGTGGTTGCTTTGGTAAATATTTGTTATTTTAAATGAAATTCCCTAATGCTGATATTTTTATAAATATGCATTGTACCCATTTCTTCATTATTCATAACAGTTATTCCTAAGGTCTTAAAATCTATTTAACCACCCCCCCAAATTTTTTCAATACAGTTTCTGTCTAGTGAACTTAAAATCTAAAATAAAGAGAAAACAGGAATTATATAGTCCTATTAAAAAAATCTTGGGGCTCTGGGCAGCTCAGTCATCGTCTGCCTTCAGCTCAGGTCATGACCCAAGGGTCCTGGGATCGAGTCCTACCCCAGGCTCCTTGCTCAGTGGGGAGCCTGCTTCTTCCTCTGCCTGCTGATCCCCATGCTCGCTCGCTCGCTCTCTCGACAAATAAATAAATCTTATTTACAAAAAATTTATTTTATATGACTGAATAATTTTTGTGCGCATGTGTGTCTGTTACAATATGTGCATATACATAGACCACCTCTCTTTATCCATTCATGTGTCAGTGGACTTAGGACTTAGGTTGCTTCCACATCTTGGGTGTTTTAAATAATGCCGCCGTGAACATAGGGGTGCATATATCTTTTCTGAGCTGAAGGCAAACAGTTAACTGACTGAGCCACTCTAGACACCCCAATATAATTTTTTCAAAGAAAGAATTTATCTCATTTTCCCTGTATATATTCACAGTTATTTATTGTGGTAGAGTGTATGTAACATAAAATTGCTGCTTTAATCATATTTAAGTGTACAGTTCAGCAGTAACACTGAGTAGATTCACACTGTTGTGCATTACCACCTCCAACTCCAGAACTTTTTCACCTTCCCAAACTCTGTTCCAATTAAACAATAACTTCTCATTCTCCTCCTTCCTCAACTTCTAGCAACCACTCTACGACTTTCTTTCTCTATGAACTTGACTACTCTAGGTTACCATATGTATTTTTTCTATGTCAGAAATTGCATTAGAGGAGAGAAAGACACATAGCAGAAATGGCAAAGATAAACATGAACTCTGTGAAAAGATGTTCAACATCACAAATCATCAGGGAAATGCAAATCAAAACCACCATGAGATTTTTCCTTACACCTGTCAAAATGGCTAGTATCGAAAGGACAGGAAATAACAAGTATTGGCAAGGATGTGGAGAAAAGGGAACCATCTTACGCTGATGGTGCAAATATTAATTGGTTTGAGCCATTGTGGAAAACAATATGGAAGGTTCACGAAACATTGAAAATAGAAATGCCAAGGGGAATAGGAGGTGCAAGGCTTACAGTTATGGAATGAACAAATCACAAGGATGAAGTGTAGAGTATAAGGAATTTATGTGGAAAACGAAAAGAAATAACACACAGTCTAGTAATTCCACTACTGGGTATTTAACCAAAGAAAATGAAAACACTAATTTAAAAAGATACGTGCACCCATATGTTTATTGCATTATTATTTACCATAGCCAAGGTATGGAAGCAACCAAAATGTTTATCAATAGATGGATGGATAAAGAAGATATGCTACATATAGATACACACATATATATACACCCACACATATACACAATGGAATATTATTCAGCCATAAAAAAAAGAATGAGATCATGTGACAACATGGGTGGAACTGAAGGGTATTATGCTAAGTAAAATAAGTCAGTCAAAGACAAATACCGTACAATTTCACTTACATGTGGAATCTAAAAAACAAAACAAATGAACAAAAAACCAAACTCTTAACTATAGAGAACAAACTGGTGATTACCGGAGGGGAGGTGGGTAGAGGGAGGATGGGCAAAATAGGTGAAGCGGATTAAAAGGTACAAACTCCCAGGGGTGCCTGAGTGGCTCAGTTGGGTAAGCGTCCGATTTGGGCTCAAGTCGTGATCTCACGGTCATGAGATCAAGACCCATGTCAGGCTCTCCTTGGGGTTCTTTGTCTCCCTCTGTCCCTCTCCCCATATTCAGTATCTCCCTCTATCTCTCAAATAAATGAGTAAAATCTTAAAAAAAAAAAAAAGGTACAAACTTCCAGTTATAAAATAAGTCATGGAGATGAAAATTACAACGTAGAGAATATAGTCAATAATACTGTCGTAATGCTGAATGTTGACAGACGGTGTAGAATTGTTGAATCAATATGTTATATGCCTGAAACTAATACAACATTGTATGCTAACTATACTTAAAACTTTAGGGGTGCCTGGGTGGCTCAGTGGGTTAAAGCCTCTGCCTTTGGCTCAGGTCATGATCTCAGGGTCCTGGGATCAAGCCCTGCATTGGGCTCTCTGCTCAACAGGGAGCCTGCTTCCCCCTCTCTCTCTCTGCCTGCCTCTCTGCCTCCATGTAATCTCTCTCTCTCTCTCTCTCTCTCTCTGTCAAATAAATAAATAAATAGATAAATAATCTTTTAAAAAATAAAAACTTTTTAAAAAGTTAAAACTCTCTTTTAAGGACCACAAGTTACATCTTTTACACTTTGCCATTTCAATTGCGTGCTATCAGAATGGAGAGTGGACACTTTGTGGTATCCCAGGTTCTTTTTTTTTTTTTTTTTTTTTTTTTAAGATTCTACCTCTTTGACAGAGAGGCAGGCAGAGAGAGAGGGGGAAGCTGGCTCCTCGCTGAGCAGAGAGCTGGATGTGGGGCTTGATCCCAGAACCCTGAGATCACGACCCAAGCTGAAGGCAGAGGCTCAACGCACTGAGCCACCCACGCACCCTGGTATCCCAGGTTCTATAATAGTGCCTAGAATAGGTGCTCAAGGCATGTTTGCTGAATGCATTGATTTTATGAAAACGGTGTGCTATGTGACATTACCTGAAGATGCTGAAATCTTCATACCGCTAATGAGACTCACATTTTTATGTTTGTTATTCCATAGGAGATTGACGTCCTCTAATAATAGACCTCGAGAAGACAGCTGGCTAAAATCCTTATTTGTCCGGAAAGTTGATCCAAGAAAAGATGCTCACTCTAATCTTCTAGCCAAAAAGGAAACAAGCAGTCTATACAAATTGCAGTGTGAGTGATAGGTTTGCTATCTTCATAGTTGACTTCTTTCCCTTTGTTCATAAGTTTATCGTTGAATTTTCTTTTGTTTCAGTTCACAATGTTAAACCGGAATGCCTAGAAGCATACAACAAAATTTGGTGTGTATACCAAACTATCCTTTACTTGGGGAAAATTAACAATTTGCATATTTGTTGGTTCAGCTAACCCTTGATAGCAGAGTGGGATCTTTGATCCCTCTTCTTGAAGCTGAATGTTCAGAGGCTCTTAAGTTGAGCTCTGTGTGGGACTGCCAAGGGCATTTTGATTTTAAGGACTCACACAGCTAACTCATCACGTAAGCTCTCAGACATTAGAATGTTCTAGACTCTTAGGTTGGAAGGAACTGTATAATGTCATCTAGTCCATCTACTCACCAGTGCTTGAGTCCTTTCTGCAGACCTTCCTGACTAGTGTGTTTAGGTACATTCATACATTCCATCTCTGGATAACTTGAGTGTTAGGAATTAGAACTGACATCCCCGTGATCTCCACTGTTTCCAGTTCCACTAAAGCCACCACATGGAAGTCCCATATATATTTGAATATAGCCACCATTTCTTCTCAAGTCTTCATTCACCAGGATTCAAGTCCCTTTGACAGATTCTCATATGATAATGAGATGCATATGCTTTTACAGAATTTGTAAACTTTAAGACCAAAGAGAATTAAGTGCATTCATTCTTGATTAAGCTAACAAATTGTATTTTAATGATCAGTTATGAGCAAACATCATTAAAAAGCATTTTTTTACCTTTCACATCTGCTATTTTCATGAGAAAGCAAATAATTTTGTCACCAGAATCAGCATAATTTTTTGATGCAAAAACTTTTTGTTATTTTATTTGGGGAAGGATTCATGAAATAAAACATTAGCATAGTGTTTCTTAATCACCTCAGCACAGTTCTCTTTATTAAAAAATGTCCTAAAATAAAGCAGATGCATATTTCTAAATCTTCTTTCATAAAATGAAATTTCTTGTCTATGTTAGTATTTCCTTGGGTTATCCTTCCTGTCCTGTTTGTATCACTTCATCTCCTGTCTCGGATTTTCATTTCCTGTGTGTTCATATTTCCATTTGGATGTCTTCCTCTCCCTTCAAACTCAACATGTGGAATCACACGGCACTTCCTACCTCCCACATGTGTCACTCACCATGGTTTTAGTTAATCTTTTCCTTAGTTCTTTGCAACTGGTTGCTAAGAGCTATGCATTCTTCATTTGACATGCATTTTGGTTTTATTCCATTTCCTTCTCCATCTCCTTCTCCCAGCCTCTTGAGCCCCATTTCTAAGTAACCTCCTCGTTGAGTGCCTTCCTGGCCTCAAGGCTGTACCTGTACCTTACCCCACACCCAATTCATTACTTAGAAGTTTATCAAATTAATCTCCCCGAGTTCTGCTTTCTCCTTCATCGAGTTTTTCTTTTCTCTGAAACTGTTTCCAGTATATAAAGATTTAACTCCTGCCTAGTTTTTAGAGGCCCCAGTGATGAGGTCTGGCCAACCCAGCTAGTTCTAGTTCTACAAGTACTACCTGCCTTACAGCCTTCATTTGTGTAAGGAAGGCCACGGCTTCCGAGAGCAGCTTTGGAGTCCCCAGCAAAGAAGATACCACTCCGTATTGGTGAAAAACCTAGGCCTCGTCGTCAGGCCCCAGACCCTGTCTTGACACCACATTGGTCATCTCTACAGATTTTCTTCTACACTGGCTCTCATTTGGGGTTGTTCATGTTGTGACAAAAAAGGAGATCTGTTTCCAGTAGTTATATATAATCCATCTTTCCCCACCCTTGATTTCCATCAGTCCAGTGTTACTTCTAACGTAAGTCTTTTTTGACCTGTACAGTGATCACACCATGTGTATTTTTTGAAGGATGACATTTTGGGTTTTCATTTGGCTCGACAGAAGAGCATTCTGGGCTTTTCTCTGTTAACTGCATGTACACTCAGTTGTGGTGCCTCAGCCTCTGGCAGTGACCACTAACTTTCACTCAGTGTCAGCAAATAGTTCGAACAGGTTCCATTTCCAAGCCTTGATACCCTTTTGCATTTATTGTTGAATCTGTATTGTATTTTTTCATCACAGTTTTTCTATTCAGAACATGTGCATGTTTTAGCTTTTATTTTTGGATGGCACAGTCATGTCTCTTCCTTTTGCCTTGCTCTGGCTATTAAAATCTGTACGATAGGAAGGTTTCCATGGAGCCAAGCTCTGGCACCTCTGTTAAATTAATAGACTGTCATAACCATCTTGGCTTTGCCGCTAGTCTGTACAGTCACTGGTAATGATGAAAAATGGGATTGTATGATACTTCCTAAATCCCATCAACTGGTTGAATCGAGTAGAACCTAGTTATGCTCCACGCTGTATCTTTAATTTGGTTTCTGATTTCCCTCAGGGACTGTTAGAGCTGGGATGCTTCCAGGCTGTATTGGGTTCCAGCTCTGTCTTCCTCCTCCGTCCTTAGAGCCAACTTGTTCTCTGCCCCGGCCACCTCTACCTGCTCGGGCCGCTTCTGTTGTCCCCTGTCTTAAACATCACTTCCTTCTCTTATTTCTTCCGTGCTCTTTTTCTATTCCTGTTTCTCTCCTTCCTATCTTGGGAACTAGCAGAACTTAGCTCTTAGAAACTTCACCATTCCTAAGTACTTCATTTTCTTTTTCCTGAAATAGCAAATGGTAGACCCATGTAGTTCCTGGAATGCTGGGACCTTTGGCTCTTCCTTATCCATTTTTATCACTGCAGTTGTTTCCAGCTGTTCTAGGTAGTTGGACTACGGAAACCTGAGTCTCTGATAAGGGGGATGTTAGAGTAGAACGTAGCTAAAAGGGTAATTCTAAACACAGGTTTATCGTAAATGTATTGTGATGTTAGTTGTCAGAACAGAGTAGACGGCTTCTCCCTGTTGCTGATCATGTGTCCACCTGGTATGATCTTGTCAGTTGTGTAATTAGTGTTGCTGTTTCTTCTCTTTAAGTCAAGAGGTGTTGCCAAAGATTCATGAAGATAAGCATTACCCTTGTACTCTGGTGGGGACCTGGAACACGTGGTATGGCGAGCAGGATCAAGCTGGTAGGAAGCAGACGTCTTTGGAATAAACGCTTGTTCCCTATGCCTTTCCTGTCAATTACTTAAATAATATTTAATTTAATACTTGTCTTTATAATCAAAGCTCTCCAAGTCTGTCTAGTTTTATGTTTAAAATAGTTTCTCCAGTAATTTATTTCAAAAAACTACTTTTTTTTCTTTAAATTTGAATCCATTATTGAACATTTATGGTGCCACTCGTATGCAGCACAGCCCATTATAGTTTCGTGTCGTGTTAACATGTGTGTGTGGAGACTGTTTTCAAGCGAAGAGTATAATGAAACCCTAAATGTATGTTCTCTTTTAAAATATATTTCAGTGCACCTCTGGAGGTATGAAGGAGGCTACCCAGCCCTCACAGAGGTCATGAGTAAACTCAGAGAAAATCGGGTATGATTTTGAAAAATGTTTATTTATTCAGACTAATGATAAATGATAGTATAGAATTAAATTACTCTTTTCTGTCCTCATTTTTTTAACATTAATAAACTTTTTTTTTTTAAAGATTTTATTTATTTGACAGAGAGAAATCACAAGTAGACGGAGAGGCGGGCAGAGAGAGAGAGAGAGGGAAACAGGCTCCCTGCTGAGCAGAGAGCCCAATGCGGGACTCGATCCCAGGACCCTGAGATCATGACCCGAGCCGAAGGCAGCGGCTTAACCCACTGAGCCACCCAGGCGCCCCAATAAACTTTTTTGTAGTAAAAGTTTTATTGTTTGGATTCTTGAAGCTGTACTGGAACTAATTAACAGGCTATAATACTATTAACATAACAGTTCTTACTATAGAAGTCAGCTGTGCTTTGAAACTGGTGAGCCAGTACTTCGACGCCAGCAAGTCAGCGTGGTAGACACAGTGAGCCATGGGTTACCTAACACACAGCTGCTTTGGGAAGCGACTGCCCTCCCCTTCCTATCCCTTCAGTGATAGGTGCAGGTCGATGAAGAGAATTTGAACAGCCACACACTACTGGAAAGAAAACCTTTTGTGTAGATTCCCAGTCCAAACCTAAGTGGCTTTTGGACCATCTGGTATACTGTAACCCTATGTCACTTCTGTTGATATGTTGTCAGTCACTGTCAGGAGAACTTAAAACTGTAGGAATTGAATTTGCTTACACTCTTACCTGAGTACTTGAGATGGCCATGTAGTTGATCATCTAACTCTGGACACTTTTGAGAGTGAAAGTGAGTGCTTATAATTTTTATGCTGGCTCAACAAGCTGTAAACCAGGGCTGTCTCAGGCCACCTGGGACCCTTTTTATGGTAGCTTTCTATCATAGGAGGAATATAAATGATACTAACATGGGTTTATATGTAACTATCAGAGGATATCATGAGCACATTTTTTGTTTCCCTCAAAGGAATTTGTGGAATTCCGCAAGGCAAGAAGCAACATGCTTCTCTCTAGGAAGAATCAGCTGCTGTTGGAGTTCAGTTTCTGGAATGAGCCTGTGCCACGGTCAGGACCTAATATATATGAACTCAGATCTTACCAGCTCCGAGTGAGTACTGAAATACGGGTAACAGCCCTCATTCTTCTGTGAGGAGGCGTGAGCACCCCTTAGTGCCAAAAACAAAACTTGAGTTTACATTTTGTGATGTTTGTTTGGCATAATATTTTGATTGGTTTGTCTTCTCTGCTGTCCAGTCCTTCTCCTCTTTCCTTTTTTATCTTCTTTTCTCATATTCTTTCTCTTCTGCCATGCTCTTTTGTTTTTTATAATCTTATGTATAATGTTTATTATTTGACATTTTTCCATCTAGCATAGCGGTTTTTAAGAGGAAAGACCTTAAATGCAGGACTAGCTGCAATTTATAGCATCTGCTGTAATTGAACTAGAGCAACTAATAAATGTGGCCCCGCTGAATAAGTCGCACAGCACTGTTAAGAGTCGAAGGGAATATTTTGTAAGCCTTTCATGGTGCTTCCCCACTGAGCACTACTAGAAAGAAAGCCCCAGATAGCAACATGGCAATATTGTTAAAAGGAGTACATATCAGTAGTAGATCTTAGTAGTCTAATACTCACCATTATACTGGAAAATATAGTGATTCAGTAAATTGAATTTTTTTTTTAATTTCACAATAAGTCTGAATGGGTGCCAACAATTTAATCATGAGTTCAGTACATCTGGAGAATGGACCTAGCTATGATTTTGATAACCATATTGGATGCTTTACTGTAAATACTGCCTTCTTACTTGAAATAGAATAGAACATTACTTCCACTATGGGATAGATATGAGCATGGTAAATAATATTAATTTGTTACATTTTTTACATTACACTTCATGTTATTAAAAGCTATTTTTAAGTTAGTTTTGTCATTTGATATTTTTTATACTACTATTTCCATATGTATTCACAGAACTAACAAACCAAAATCCAAATCTCTTTTCAGCCAGGAACTATGATAGAATGGGGCAATTACTGGTGAGTATATTACCAAATGGTGAGTTTGTAATCTTACTAATAGATTATTTTAGGTTATAGAGTTAATTCCAGAAATAAAATCTGGGTATAAAGCCATGAGTTGATACTAGACTGTTTTATTTGATGTTTCTGTTATGAAATTTTTTTGAACATACACAAAACTAGAGGGAATAACCCCATGAATCTCCCCACCTTCCATGCCCGTGACTTAGCTTCCGTAGTTACCAACACCTGGCCAGTCTTGCTTAGGTCTGACTCTCCCAACCCAGACTATTTGAAGGTAAATCCTGAATAACATGTTTTACATATATATATATATATATATATATATATATATATATATATATATATATATACACACACATATATATATATATTTTTTTTTAAATAAAACCCCCCTGTTGCATTAGGTTATTTCATATTCTTCTTGGATATTACTTTTTTTGAAATGTCTTTGTCACACACACAACACCACAATAACACAGTTGCTTGTTGTTTTTTTCCTTCATTTAAGTAACAAAGTACCAGTTTTTCCGCAAACTGATCTATACATTCACAACAATCCCAGTCAGAACCCCAGCAAGGCTTCAGAAATGCAAAGGACCCAGGACAGCTAAAACAGCCTTAAAAAGAAGAACAAAGCTGGAGGACTCACACTTCTCAATTTCAGAACTCACTACAGAACTAGAGTATTCAAGACCGTGTGGTACTAGCATAAGAACAGGCATGCAAATCAATGGAACAGAAGTGCAAGTTCAGAAGGAAACTCACATACATGACTTCATTAGCTTTCAGTCCATGCACCAAGTCATTTCAGTGGGGACAGATAGCCTTTCAACAAAGGGTGCTGAAACAACTGAATATCTTTGCAATAGGATAAATTTAGAGCCCTGTCTCACATATATACCAAAATTAACCATAACACAGGAGAGAATCTTTGTGATCTAGGGTTAAGCAAAGAGTTCTTAGATGTAACTCCAAAACCACAGTGCACACAAGAAAATGATAAATTATAACTCATCAGAATTAAAAACTTTTATAATTCAAAGGGCATCATTTTAAAATTAAAAGGCAAGTAAGTCATAGACTGGGAGAAAATTTTACAAATCATACCTGATAGAGGACTTGTATCCACATATATAAAAAAATCCTACAACTCAATAATAAGAAGACAAATAACCCAGTTAAAAATGGACAGAATTTGAATAGACAGTTCTCTAAAGATCCACAAACAGCCAAAAGATGTTCAGCATCATTAATCATAAGAGAAATGCAAATCAAAACCACAATAAGATACCATCTCACACCCTCTCTGAAGGCCATTATCAAAAGAACGGGAAATAACAAGTGTTGGTGAAGATACAGAGAAATTGGGACTTTGTACATTGTCAGTAAGAATGTAAAATGTTGCAGCCACTAGGAAAAAACAGTACAACAGTTCTTCAAAACATTAAAAATAGAATTATCATATGATCTAGCAACCCTCCTGGGTATGTAATCAAAAGAATTCAAAGCAGCATTTCAAGAAGGTATTTTCACATTCCTGTTCATTACAACATTAGTCACAGTAGCCCAGAGGTGGAAGCAACCCAGATATCCATTGACACATGAATGGATAAAGAAAATCTTATATATACATATAAAGGAATATTATGCAGCCTTCTAAAGAAGGAAATTCTGTCATGTGCTCCAATATGATGAGCCTTGAGGACATTAAGCCAGTCATAAAAGGACAAATACTATATGATTCCACTATTATGAGTATCTAAAGTAGCCAAAATCACAGTAACAGAAAATGAACAGTTGCCAGGGTCCCGGTGAAGGGAACTTGGTATTTAGTGGGTATCGAGTTCAATTTTGCACGATGAAGAAGTTCCGGAGATCTCTTGCCCAACAATGTGAATGTACTTGACAGTCCTGAACTGTGAAGTGGCTGAGATAAGTTTAATGTTACGTGTTTTTAATGATACAATAAATTAATAGTAAAAAATAATCATAAAATAAATGTTAAAAAATGTTTTTCAGTGGGCAAAGGATTTGAATAGACATTTCATCAAAGGAGATGTATAAATAAATGCTAATAAGCGCATGAAGAGTGCCCAGCCCTCTCAGTTGTTAGGGAAATGCAAAGTAACACCACAAGAGATGAGACTCCACACATGTTCAGAGTGCTGTGGCTGAACGGACAGATAGTAACAAATGTTGGTGAGGTTGGGATAGCTTTGGGGCCTTCATACATTGCTGGGGAGAATGTTAAATGGTGCAGGCACTTGGGAAAATAGGCAGTTACTCAAAATGTTACACGTGGAATTACAATATGGCCCAGCAGTTCTGTTCCAAGAGAATGAAAGCATGCATCCTTATAGATTCATATCCGTGATCATAGATAGCATTTCTCATAATAACCAAGTAGTGCAAACAACCTAAATGCCCATCAGCAGAGGAACGGATAAACAAGCCGTGGTGGTCCATGTGGGGGTCTACTCAGCAATGAAAAGGAGTGAACCATAGATAAGTGCTCGAAGTCCACATGTATGGAATGTCCAGAAACGTCTAATCTATAGAGACGGAAGGATGAGTGATTTCTTGGGGCTGGAGGTGGGAACAGAAAATGTTGCAGATGGGCACAAGGGATCCTAGCTTAAGTGGATTGTAGTGATGATTGCACAAGGCTGTAAGTTTACTTTTTCTATAAAAAAAGTACTATACATCTAATTTAATTTTATGGGTTATAAAATATACCTCAGTGAAGCTGCTAATGACACGCCTCGCTAAAGAGAATTTATACCATGAATCCAAGGGTAATTCACAATAAGGAAATTGATAGATACAACACAGTCAAGTGTGTAATTGGTGTGTGGCCTCTGCACCCCAGCCCGCTGCCTCCACGCCTCTGTTAGAGCACTTGTCAGCCCAGGAGCCACTCCACTTTCCAGTCCCTGACACTGTCTACAAGGCCTGGCCCATCCTGGGCGGTTGGTAAACATTTAACGGACAGCAGAAACTCGTGGTTGCACATGAAGAAAAGGTCAATTGCCAAACCTGTGAACAACCTATGTGTCTGAGGGAAATGGATTGTAGTAAATTCGTGCTGTAGAATCCTACACGGTGGCGAATGTGAAACAGATTGGCAGATGCAGTAATATTGAAAAGCCAAGTTGAGGAGAAAGAGCTAGTTAGAGAATATGTACAACATGTTGTCTTGTAGGTAAATTTTAAAATGATCAAGAGAGTGATATAAACGAGTTCTGTGAAAAAGATATAATTACTGTTCATGGATACACACATATGAAGTAGAAATATAGAACCGTGGACAGGAAGACGGTCTTCAAAAGAGAGGTAACTGCTTCCCAAAAGTGGTGACTAGTCGGGGGGCAGGGGGGGAGAATGCAAAGGGAGCTTCCTCTGTTTCTGTGGTGGTCATTTCTGTTTGAAAAGATCTGAAATGTACGAAGTGTCAAGTATTGATGTTTTAAAAATCTAAGTGGCCAGAGTGTTTTAATGGGCACAAATTAACAGTATAAAAACCATCTTAGTACATGTTCAGAGGGCATTTGGTAAGATTCAACACCAGTTTTATTTTATTTAAACACTAACTTCTAATAAGAGACACTTTAAAAATTAGGAATAGAGAATATTTTCTTAAAATCACGGGTTGGCAAGCTTTTCTGTAAAGGACCAGTTAGTAAATATTTTAGGGTTTATGGACCATTCTGTGTCCAAAACAATTCACTCTGGTGTGGGATTTAGTCTGAGGATCTGTTTTGCCAGCCCTGGCCTGAACTATAAAACTCTCCATTTCTTCCATCTCTTTTTTTTTTTAAGATTTTATTTATTTACTTGAGAGAGAGACAGTGAGAGAGAGCATGAAGAGGGAGAAGGTCAGAGGGAGAAGCAGACTCCCGTGGAGCAGGGGTCCCAATGTGGGACTTGATCCTGGGACTCCAGGATCATGACCTGAGCCTAAGGCAGTAGCTCAACCAACCGAGCCATCCAGGCGCCCCATTTCTTCCATCTTAACAGCTATGTTAAACTGGATGGTGGAACATAAGAAGCTCGCTCAAGAGCATTATCACAAAACACCAACTTTTACCATCATTTTATATAGTTTTTTAAAATCTTATTGTGAGGAAAAAATAAATAGAAGTTATAATAATATAAAACCTCAGGAATTAAGAGGGATAGAAGAGTAGGTTATTGGCCATTAGTCAGACATTAACCCCTTGGCTTCCTTATCTTTAAATGAGAACCTGTGACTTTTTACTTACTTTCAGCTTAGACGTGTTCTTTTTTCAGCAATGAAATTTCTTGCTTTGAACTAAGATCTCTTCTAGCTCCAAAAAACAGGTCTGGATTTTTTTTTTTTTTTTTAAGATTTTCTTTTAAGTAATCTCTATACCCAGCATGACACTTGAACCCACAACCCAGAGATCGAGAGTCACATGCTCTATAGCCTGAGCCAGCAGGGGCCCCCGTGATTCTTATTTCTAATAAATCTTTTCTTCTTGGGTCATCAAAGGCTACATAAAGCAAGTTAGAATTTTTTTTAATTTGAAAACTAAGACATACCTATTTAATTGGATACCACTACTAGAGGCACCGTTTTATTAAGGGATCATTTTTAGGGAGGGGCCTTATAAACGTAATAATTTAGTTGCCCGCAGAATAGGATCATTCATTAGTTCTGTTTTTGCACATTACTAATTAAGACTTGCCCGCCGTGGACTTCACAAAGAAGTGCTGAGATGATTCTTCAGTTAAGTATTTATAAAGCCAGTTCAGCGTTCAATTTATATTTTGGCACATAGGTAACTATTTAAGATGGTGATCTCTTCAGTACATGCTTCTGATTATTACCACGCTAAGGCAAGTATGTTTTCTTTGCCTCCTGTAACTGAATTAGAAAAATTCGTAATGGAATGAATAATGCTGAATATTTATAACGATCAATGAAAGACAGTTTTTCCCTCTCTGAGCTAGAGTGCACATTAAAGTGATTTGCTTAATTTCAGTAATTTACCAATCAGATTTATAATTATTATGAAGCTGTTGATCACTTAATTCTGAATGTAAGGGTTAAAGAATTTAATATTATTTGGGGGTAACCCATGGGGGCACTAGCAAGAGATCCCTCCTTCACCACAGAAGAACCTGAAAGCGTGGGTCCCGCTCAGAGTGGAGCTCATGGGTATGAGAGTGGAGATGCACAGATCAGTCTGGAGGATTCTGGGTGTATCACTCCTGCCCTGGTTGCCCTTGCTGGGATCTGTACCCCACCACTGTCTTGAGATGTTCTAATTCAGTTGCTGTGAAGTTTACCTCCGGGACAAGAAAGTGCTGGTCAAGCCAACTGAAATCTCTTGTCCCTCGAGAGTTCTGTCTCACTGTAGATGTGAGTAGATTAGAATCCTTGTTCTTATGCCTCCAGCTCCTTTAAATTAATTAGAACGAATCCATCTTCCCAAGTCCTGTCAACTCTGGTACCTTGAGGTGACAGACTTCAGGCCCAAACCTGGGCAGTGTTGCTGTAAATATACCGGGTGGTCTGTGGTGTGGGGTCCTGGAGACACTCCAGCTATTTTCCAGGTGACTTATGTATATCACTTCGGGCCACTTCCTTCATTTTCAAGTTTGATTCCTGAAAACTGCTTTTGGAAAACATAAATTTTTAGAAAGATTTTCTTTATTTGAGAGAGAGAGAGCATGGAGTCACACACTCGACCTAGGGGAGGGGCAGAGGGAGAGAGAGCAGCAGACTCCCAGCTGAGTGTGGAGCCTGATGAGGGACTTGATCGCAGGACCCTGAGTCCATTTCAAGAGTTCGACGTTAACCGACTCAGCCACCCAGGTGCCCCTGTACATTTTTCTTAAAAACCATTTTAGGATTTCAGATGCATCACTACATAGATAAACAAAGTACTGTGCAAATATGACGGAAGGTGTTTAAGGAGCTGGGTTTTGCAGTAGGAAATCTTAAAAAGGAATGTTGAAGACAAGTGCCGGTTTTTAGCCAACTTAATCACAATTCCATGTCATGCACATGGACACATGTATATACATGTTCTTCCACACATTAGGAATGCCATTTAGTAATTTTCCTGATGGTTTGTTCTGATAAAAAGAAAAAAAGGCAGGGGGGTTTTGTTTCCATTTTTTATTGAAATATGGTTGACACACATGTTAAAGTAGTTTCCGGCATACAGCAGTGATTTGACAAGTCTGTACATTATGTTCTGCTTACCCCGAGCGTAGCTGCCGTGTGTCATCATAGGGCAACACCATGACAATACCACAAGGCAGCTTCCGTTCTGATAGTGATGCTGGATTGCCAGGAAGCTCCACGTTCATGGTTATTCAGTGTGTTTTCCAGAATGCCTGGTCTGCAGCTGCTTTGAAGGTGTGCTCCCTTCATCTCTCTCTTAAACCCCATTCTCCAGGAGCAGTCCCTGTCTCCCTAAGACACAGTACCTTCGGCATCTTGAGTGTTCTAGCATCCACATTTCTCTTGCTTTCTCTCAGCATGTTCTTGGAGAAGCAGTTCTTTCTAAGTTGATGGGTCCTATCCTCGGCCAATTTTCTCGACTAATGTATTATCAAGCACTGATTTTAAGAGTCATTAATTACTGTCCACTTCTCCCCAAAATAACTGTTAAAGCTACAGAAAAGTACATTTGCACTTAGATATGTTATCCACATTAAAATAATTTTCAGTTGCATTTGGTAGCTAAAAACCACTTAGTCTTGATAGGGTACCACTTGCTCTGAGGGCGGAGAGAATCGGATTGTTCCAGCATACCTGGCTCAGCACCTGAGCGTTGTCATTCTTCCTCACAGGGCTCGTGCGATTCGCTTCAGACAGGACGGTAGTGAAGCGGTGGGAGGATTCTTCTCTCAGATTGGGCAGCTATACATGGTCCATCATCTTTGGGGTATGTAACTTTTTCCTTCATTTTTGTGTTACTAGGATTTCAGAGTTTGTTACCAAATAAGCTATACCAGGCGACACAGCACATCCCCCATCAGTAACTTTAAACACTGCAGCAAACTGAAACACAGAAAGTTAAGTGCTGGGCTGTCTAGAAGGAAAGAGGTCAGCAGTGAAAGGCCCGTAGACTCGGGGTGTGTTAGAGGCTGACATCAGAGTGGGGATCATGGTGAGAGGAGCAAGAGAAGTGAGCAGCCGTGGGAGAGGGAAGATGATAAAGCTGCCGTCCCTTTCTAGACACTTCCGTGGCTCCTCACGGATTATCCCACATTCAATCCAGAGAGGCAGGTCCCCACGTGCTCACTTACTGCCTGCCTTGTGTCTGAGACTGTCATTCTGGAGACCCTTCTCCTGTCACCTTTTCCGTCACTGCTCACTTTGGTCTGGCCTCTCAGGGCCTGACTCAGATGTGCCCCCTCGCCCCCCAGTGAATGTCCCTCTCCTCCTGAGCCCCCAGAGCCCGATACCAGGTAGGTCGTCATTTGAGGCTATGTGTCCCTGTCCCCCGATTGAACGGGAGCCAGGTCTGAGTAACAGCTTGGTCATTTGGGGCACATGTGTGTATGTTCATTAAAGTTAAAATGCCTGGGTGGTTTAGTCAGTTACCCGTCGGACTCTTGATCTCATCTCGGGTCTTAATCTCAGGGTGTGAGCTCAAGCCCTCCAAGGGCTGCACACTGGGTGTGGGGCCCACTTTTAAAAGAAATGAAAAGCATAACTCGTTTCTGGACCATATTCATTAACTGAGGCATTGGTTTGACCTGCCGCGTCCCACCAAGGGCGGCACCTGTCTGCCTGCTGTGTCAGAGCGGTGACGGGTCTCATGAGGGAAGAGCCAGTATGAGGGACATGCCACCAGGCCATGTCTGTGATCGTGTCTTTTCTTAGGCAGTGCCTTTCTCTGCCTGCCTTTGTTGTCCCCAGTTAGTGTGCCAAACGTCCACTGCCCGCTCACTACTTTGTTGGAGAAAGTACTGAGACAGGCGGAATTGAATTCTCAGTTGCCTGCCTCCACAGCCTTGCCTCCCTGTGCCGTACTTCTTAGAGAACCGCACTGACCCAGCCCCTCCAGCGTCATTCTCCTTCATCCTTACAGCCGTGCGCCACAGCGAGGTATCTGTGACTCACAGATAAATAAATCAGCGAGACTCTGCAGCCGTTGAGTCACTGCACCAGGCTCAGACTTGAGCACGTCCAACTCCAAAGCAGATCTCTCCACAGCACAGCAACTCTTCCTCTGACCTGCACGCTTGGTGCGTTCCTTCCTCACCTCAACGCCTCGCTGCATCCATTTGCTCACCACCACCCCATCCGTTTGCTCACCACCACTGAGGGAGGGAGGCTCCCTCCCTCCGCAATACGTCCACGCTCAAGGGCCTCCCACCGTTAAAAGCCTCCCCAACAACAACAACAACAAAAAAAAAAAAACAGTAATAAAAGCCTCCCCAAATCCAAATGTGGATAGACTGATGAACAGATAAACAAAATGTGGTATGTACGTATTTATCCGTCTGGAGGGAGCGAAATGCCAGTCCATATGGCAACACAGATAACCCTTGAAAACATTAAATTCCCTTATACGAGGTGTCTAGAAGAGGCAAATTCATAGAGACAGTGCAGAGTAGAGGTTACCCGGGCCTGGGGGGCAGGGAGAATGGGGAGTTAGTGTTCAGTGGGTACAGTTTTAATTTGCGATGGTGAAAAGCTTTAGAGATGCACTGACACACCCCTGTCAAAATGCCTCAGAGGTATTTCCCTGGTGAGTGGTTGGAAGGAGGTTGCCTAGCCCGGGAATCAGAAATCAAGGCGTCTGGATGAGATCCCTGAATTGTACCATGTGACACCGAAGACCTGATGACTTTGACCCTCTTCTCTCTACCTGGAGGAGCTTTCTCTTCTGTTCCTGTCGATGACATTTTTTCAACCTTCAAGGCGCACCTGGTCAAATCACACCTCCCACAGCTCTCTCCTCCCTGCTCTGTTCTCAAGGAGACCACCGTGTTCTTTGCCTTTACTAGTCTTTTTACCCTCCGCTGCAGTGAACACAGTCTGTCACGCACATCGTTGTAGTGCTTTGGAAATGTTGAGCAAAATCGAATTGAATATTATTTATCTGTAGTGTGACAGTTCTGATTATGAATTTAACATGTTATTGAAGAAATTCACTTGGTTTGAAAGATAGGTCTTGGATCGACTAGACTGTCAAACTTAAGAGAGCTATTTTACTTCTCACAAGGCTTAAATAATTTTGCTCAGAGTAACCAGCTTATAGTGATCTCAGCTTAGTGTTAAATCCCCAAAGTGGTCTTTTTGAGAAAACTAGCCGAATAACTGACCCAGTACTTGACGGACATACTAGTGGAATACAGGACATTTTCTTTGGTTTAAGCCTTGCTTCTGTGTGGTTCTTTTTCAGCTTACAAGGATCTTCAGACCAGGGAAGATATACGGAATGCAGCGTGGCATAAACATGGCTGGGAAGAATTGGTATATTATACAGGTAATATTTTCATAAACATAAAACTTGTCATTCTTCTCATCTTAACTGTTTTATGTTCTTTCCCTCCAAGGCTAATATGTACTTTTTTTTTTTTTAATAGTATATTGCTCTAGGATGGTGACTCATAAGGCTGGGGGGAATGGAGAATAGTCAGATTTTTCTTTAATGGAGAAGAGTCAGATTTTTCTTTAATGCCTTGTTTTCAATAAGGAAATTTCCTTCTTTCAAGTATGTGTGGGGGACGCCTGGCAGGCTCGGTCAGTGGAGTATGTGACTCTTGATCTCATAAAATTGTGAGTTCAGGCCCCACTTTGGGTGTAGATATTATTTAAAAATAAAATCTTAGGGGCGCCTGGGTGGCTCAGTGGGTTAAAGCCTCTGCCTTCAGCTCAGGTCATGATCCCAGGGTCCTGGGATCGAGCCCCACATCCGGCTCTCTGCTCTGCGGGGAACCTGCTTCCTCCTCTCTCTCTGCCTGCCTCTCTGCCTACTTGTGATCTCTGTCAAATAAATAAATAAAATCTTTTAAAAAAATAAAATAAAATATTTTTAAAAAAGCAAGTATTGTCTGGTACAGTTTTCAGATCCTTGTATGTTATAAATTTTACATCATTCCCCCTTTTTTTGTACATTTGAATATTCTCTGAATATTTATTACACAGTATTTTTCTGGGCTTTCCCTTTCTCATCAAAGTTATCTATTCCCAAAAACATTATAATGTAGTACAGCAATTAAAAGTAATTTTGAAAATTAATTTGACATTTTGCATGGATAGCCACATACATATATACTATGAAATCCTGGTGGCTTGATTTTTTATAAGAACAGCTGGGCTGAATACAACCCAGTAACGTGGACACAGGTTATAAGTACCAGTCATGTTGCATGTCAGGTATATTTAAGTCCATACACTACTAAGAAAATCAAAGAGTTATTTGTTCTAGAAAATAAGTGTTATCTTGTCTTTTGGTTCAAAACATCATGTAATTGTATTGGATGATTTGCTTATTCTTAAACGTTCATTAGTTCCAAGAGGCGTAGTTTACTCAGCAGTGGGTTTCAGTGCTGTCTGTAGTTACAAGCAGTATTACTTCGTTTTATATAACTTTATTTTAGCTCAGACTTCTCAGCCTTTTGAGAAAGCATCATTTTTCTTACAACAGGGACTTTCCTAAGTTTCTACAAATGAAACAGATCTCCAAACAGAATCTGCTTTAATTTTAAAAACATCTCCTGGGACATTAACTGGTCTACCCTTAGCCTATGTATTTCTCTCCCTGAGATCAGTCCTTTGTTTTCCAGTCTGTTCTGATTCCAAGCAGCATGTCTTCTGAACATTCTCTGCAACCTGTTTGTTACTGTACATTTACCATAATCTGTTTAGAAAAGAACAAGCGTAATAATCTTTATCCTTGTTTTCAGTCCCACTCATTCAGGAAATGGAATCCAGAATCATGATCCCACTGAAGACCTCACCCCTCCAGTAAACAGATTTTAGACGTGCCTACATAAATTTATGGGACAAGTATTTGTCATAAATTAATTTTAATTGTATATCAAGTGAAAAAACACTGAAGTGTAAACTGCTGTATATAGCTTATGAGACCTCTTTTCTTTTTAAAATTTACATAATCACAAGAAAGGAAACTATTACATTTTGACTGTAACAGTGGAAACATCCCTGTGTTTGTCGAATACACCTTCTACTTCTAGCCACCCCTCTCCACCCTCTGGGAAAAGAGGGCCCAAATTAAAATTTGAATCCTCTCCAAATAGGAACATAACCATGAAAAAAAAAAAAGCTAGCAACCTCTTTATTAAAAGCAAATCTGTTTTATAATTACAGATTTTTTTTAGACAAATTTCTTGTATCAGGAAGAAATATAAATTTTGTCATGTTACTCCGGCAGTTTTTCTGAGCCTCAGACTCAGAACAAATTAAGAGCATACCCAATACCTGAAAATGTTTTAATTCATTCTCCTTTTTAATCAGTTGGTGTAGTAAACGACATGTCATTACTAAGTGGTTGCTAAGGTACATACATTTAATCAGTAATTCAGTCTTCACAGAGTGTACTGTGATAGCTCTGTGTGAGAGGAAATAATGGCTTGAACCTGTGTATCATATGTGATTTTGAAATGAACATCTTGAAAAGCACTAATTTTTATTGGTAATATTTTTCTATAATAAAATGAGTAGCACTAGGAAAAGAGGTTTTATTTTGTAAACAATCATTTGTGACCTCAGACATTCTGTAGTTAATATTTTAGTAAGCTCACAGCAGATACTTCCAAGATCATGTATGAGGGGTGGTGCATGTTGAGATTCAAGTTGGAATAAAGTGCATATTTTGTCGAGCTCTGTTTGATTTAGTTTTTCAATATAGTGTGCCTGTTTTGTGACTGTAATCACGTGAAAGTTCTGTTGAAGTGAAAAATTGTCTGACCCCCAAATTAAAGAACTTATGTATAAAATAAAGTGTGAATAAATCTCATAGCAAATGTCAAACTTTTACATGTGAATGGTTTTCTCCAAGAACCTAAAAAATCAATAAAATCCTCTTGATTTTCACATATTACTTGTTTGCAATCTTTTTGTATGAACTTGTGCTGAAAATGACCCTGTCCCTCTTGAAATACAGCTTGTCCCTGTTGAGTGGGCACATGTTGAGTTTATGGAGCAAAATACTGAATAAGCTCCTCGACTTCTCCCTAGCCACTTAGCCAAGGGTTCGAGGACTGGGTGTTGGTGTACCAGGGCATGGTGTCTGGGGGACTGGGGCAGCTGGCAGAAGAACAGGCGCTTTTCCTTGACAAGGCACTTACCGTCTTCGGTTTTCAGCTCCCTGAATCCATAAAATGGGGAGGTGGAATTCAGTGGCATTTAACATCCCTTCCGCTCTGAATTTTTTGACTTCTTAGTGCCACGGGGAGCAGGAGGAAGGAGGGGGGATGGGGAGCCCCAGCATAGAAGACCTGCATCTTAGCAGTTCTACTGACTGGATGCTCAGAGCATGTTTATAGGATGTGAAACAAAGAATTATTTAGATGAAACTGCTTTCTAAACTATATAAAGAGAAAGGATAGAATTAGTATTACTGGTGAATTACCTTTACTGGTGACCTAGCTATTCAGAACTGGGAAAAAATTACGAGGAATGGAGGGAATTTTCACTTATAAACTGTATGGACTTGAAGTGAACCCTGCAGAAACGAATTTTCTATCATTCACTGGGGTGTTAGGGTTTACCAGAGAAACAGAACCAATAGACTACCTAAATAAGGTAAACTTAAGAAGAGGCAGGAATTGGTTCATAGTTATGGAAGTCAGGAAGTCCCAGAACCTACCATCTGCCAGCTAGAAAACCAAGAAAACCAATGGTATAATTCTGTCCCAAGTGCAAAGGCCTGAGAATCAGGAGAGCTGATTGCTTAACTCCCAGTCCAAGCTCAGAGGCCCAAGAACCAAGATCTCCAGAGAGATCTTCTGAAAGCAGATGATGAACCTCCCAGCTCCAGCAGAGCGCATACATTTGCCCTTCCTCTGCCTTGTTCGGTTTGGGCCGCCAAAGGATCAGATGATGCCCCCTACATTGAAGAGGATGGATATTTACTCATCCTGTTGAATCAAATGCTGACCTTCCAGGAACACCCCTCACAGGCAGGCACATCCAGAGATGTGTTAGCAGCTACCTGGACATCCCTCGGGCAGTCAAGTTGACCTATAAAATTAGCTATCACAACTGAGCTCAGTTGGTGGACGAGCTGGATGAGTCTCCCTAAATTGTGCCATCACCCAACTCCCCATCCAGATGCCATTCAGTCTCTGGTGAGCACCACGATGTCCAGATGCCAAACAGAATATGCAAGAATGATGTTTTCTTTTAGAAACTTTGCTTTTCTTTTGTTTTGCTTTCTTAAAGGAGCTTTCTGTCCAGAAAGCCAAGGAATGAACCAACTGTAAAATGGAGCTCTTTCAGAATATACCCTACACTAGGAAGAGGAATTTGTCCTAATTAAGTCATTGGGTTTCCCAAAGCAGCCTGCCTCATGCTAGGCTTTAGTCATCATTCAACAAATACTGAGTTTCTGTTATGTGCCAAGCATCAGACACAGGGAATACATCATGAACAAAACATAATCCCTGCCATTGTGAAGCTTACAGTGCAGTAGAAGAGACCAGCAATTAAAATGTAAGATCCTGCAAGTTCTCTTTCCCTCCCTTCCCGTGATCCTGTCTTGTTTCTCAAATACCTCATATCAGTGAGATCATATGATAAACAAGATGAAGCCAGAGAGGGAAAGAAACCATAAGAGACTCTTAATCTCAGGAAAGAAACTGAGGGTTGCCGGAGGGGTGGGGATGGGAGGGATGGGGTGGCGGGTGATGGACACCGGGGAGGGCATGTGCTATGGTGAAAGCTGTCAAATCATGGACCTGTACCCCTGGAGCAAATAATACATTATATGTTACTGGAAAAAAATACTATAAGTTACATGATATGGGAGAAGTTGATGCATGCTGTAGTGGGGCGAGGTAGAACAGGGTAATGGAGATCAGGAATCTAAGGGTGGGCTGGGAGAGGCAGTGCCAGAGCATTGCCAGAGTTAGCCTCACTGAAGAGCTGAGATCTATGCAAAAACTTGGAGGTAACAGTGTTAACAAGTGTTTAGAAGGGAATTCCACCATGCTGGGGGTTATGTCTGCAGCAGAGGCCCTGAGTCAGGGTCATTCCTGCATGCACCAGAGGGATGGAGGCCACTGGCTGAAACAGGAGGGAGGGAGGTCTTGATGGGAGAAGGCAGAGGTCGTGGGGTTGGATCAGTAGTGTGTTGGGAGCCACTGGAAGGACCTTGACTTTTACTTTGAGATGAGATCCACTGGAAGGACAGATCTGACTTACATTTTAAATGTGGCTTAGACTAGTGGGGTAGCAGTAGAAGTAGGCAGAATGGAGAGATTCTGAATATGTCTTGACGGCTGAGCCAAGATGATTTGAATGAAAGTATGAATGAAGGAATAAATCAAGTGAATGAAGTCTTGGCCTCCACAACTAAGGATGGGGAAGGCTGTCAGTGGCGTGGTACAGCAGATCTGGGGAAGTGAAGATCAGGAACTGTTTGGCTCATACAGAGTTTGAGCTGGTCCATGCGGGTATAAGATGGAGGTAGCAGGTAGGTGCGTGAGAATTCTGCAGTTCAGGAGAGCAGACTCGCCTGGAGACAGGCATGTGTGAACTCTCTGCATACAGAACTTAAAGTCTTATGGGGAGTGAGTGTACACAGAGAAGAGGGCCAGGGTAAGGAGGAACCAGGAACCATCAGGGAAACAGGAAGAAACTGAAGGAAGTGTAATGTCATGAAAGCTAAGTGAACAACGTCCATCAAGAATGCGATCACCGATGGCAAATGCTGCTGCGAGGCGGGGTCAGACGAGGTCTGAAAACTGAGCACTCACTAAGTAGTATGGCCATCACCTGGTGACTATCAAGAACATCCTCTCATTATACTAATTACAAATAATCACTTTATTTTACCAGCTCCTGCCCACTTTGCCAACTCCCTTTATAAAATGCCCACTGAAGTGCAAATCATTTTGTCCTACTACGAATTTTCATTAGGAATATTCAAAACTTCCAAACTCGTTTTCCACCCGTTGGGTGTAAGTCTGGTGAATATTACTTCCCCAAGCCCACTCATTTTTAATTATCATTCATGGGATATCATCCCTACTCCTTTTTAAAAGCCCTCTAGGACCCACACTTTGCTCTCCGAAAAAACCAACAATTGACAGAACCTACTTCTTTCCCCCTTATTCCCATGGCTGCCTGTGAAAGAGCCTTTTCTTCAGTTCTGCATCATATTTACTAAATTGATACCTTCACTTTCTGGCTGGGACACAGCAGATGTTAATAATGTGCTCGATGAATGGAGAGAAAGAAGGGAGGGGGAAGTAAGTGGAGAAAGGGAGAAAGGGAAGCTAGGAAAAGAGACAGGATGGAGACAGTCGGCTCCCGCTGGAAAATACACGAGGCTCTCGGAAGGCAGGGCAGTGTCTTCATGCATACTATTTTTGAGGCAAATTCTAGCAATCCTTGGAAGTTATGATATGCCTAGGTCAAGTCAGCAAAAACAATTCACAAGGAAAATCATAAACATACATCAAATAAGTTCCGAGGTGCAAACTGGTCAGCAAAGTCCTGAATGGTCCTCTCTTTAGGGCTGAAAGCAGGACTTTCTGCAGAGGTCGTGACCACCGGAAAGGACACCCGCCGCACATTTTGCAGAACAGGCTTCCGGCCTGGGGAGTGAAACCTCCTCGGCCGCAGGACACGCGTTAACACGGCGCTCCGAGGGCGCGTGTCCGCTTAGGGCGTCCGGGCCCAGCGCCCGGTGAACCCTCGGGTGGGGGAGTCGCCGGCTCCGCACGTGACCTCCGCCGGCGGTGACCCCGCGCGCGGCGCTCGCGGGGAAGAGGCGGGCCGTGCGCGCGCCGCGGGCCCCGGGCCGGGAGAGCCACGCGAGCGCCGCGGAGAGCAGCCCGGGGCCGTTCGGCCGCGGAGGGGTCGCGGCCCGCGCTTCCCGTGCAGACCCTGGTGAGTCGGACGGAGGGTCGCAGAGGCAGGAGCACCGCGCTCGCGCCACCCCGAGCGTCTCCGGAGCCCTCCCGAGCCTCCCGCGCCCCTGCGCCGCGTCCCGAGCGCTCGGCCCGGCGCCTGGGAGCGGCAGCGGGGGCCCCGCAGCGTCGCGGAGAAACCGCCGTCCGGGGAGAAGCGGGAGGACGCCCGCGGCGGGCCCAGAGGGGGCGGCGGTGGGAGCGACACGCCCGCGGCTCGCGCTCGCGCCCCTCTCGGCGCGGGGAAGCCCTGAGGGACTGTTTCCATTTCCCACGCGAAAAACCAGTTATTCCACGACCCCGATTCGCGCCTTCCCGTCTACACAGCACAGCGCGTCATCAGCACAGACCGTGACGTCACACCGGCGGGAAGCCGCGTCACAACCAACACCGTCCACCCCCGCCCCCGGGCTCCTGGGACCGCGCGCAGCTGCCGGCGCCGCCGGGTCCCCAGAGCGGGGCAGAGCGCGCGGCGCGGCGCTGAGGGCCGGGGCCGGGGACTCGGGCGACGGGCGCAGCCGGTTCCACGCGGGCACGCGGTTCCTGAGCCCGTCGGACGCCTCCGCGCCAAACCCCGGGCGGCCTCCCGCTCAGGCCCCTGCCCCGCAGAAGGCGGACCCCGGCGGTGCGGCAGTCGGAAGCGTCGGGGGCCGGCGCTCGGGGTGCCCTGCCCGCCCTCCCGCAGCCGGGGGCCGGTGCTCCTGCAGCGCGGGCCGCGAGGAGACGGGCTCGGCAGCACCCCGCCCCCCGAGCCGAGCCGAGCCCCGCCCCGCCCCGCCCCGCCCCCCGAGCCGAGCCGAGCCTCGCCCCGCCCCCCCCAGCCCCCCCCCAGCCCCCGCACAGCTCCCGGGAGAGCTGCCAGCGAGTCTCCCCGCCTGACGGCCGCCTCGCTGTTTGCGGGTCTCCTCTAAACTCGCCAAACCTGTCACCGCGCTCCTCCCGCAACTTGGATTCAGGGAAATCCGAGTCATCTGATTGGTACACAATTACCTGAGTATTTGACCAAATTTGATTATTTGGTTAAATAATAAATTTTTCAAATAAATTCCTGTATTAAACCCTCTGGCCTTTTCTACCTAATTATTCACTTAATGCCTCTAGCGACACCTGTGCTTTACCCTCCCCGTTTCTCTACCAGGGACGGTATATAACCACTTACTTTCGAAGCCCGTTCTGAAATTCCTCTTTCCTGGCACTGCAAGAATCAACACAAACCTGGCTTCCAGGTCTTTCCAAGTCCTCTGTTAAGAAAGAATGGCTCAAATCGGCTATTAGGAGGTATTAACTCATTTAAGGCGAAACCCGTTTGGGATGAGTAAAATGTGTTTTTAGTTCTTTTACTTCATGGGATTATCAAATGCCTGTCTTTTAAGGTCACTGCTTTTGTTTAAGGCTCCATTTTTTTAAGCCTTTGTAACATTCCTGATAGGACTAATTCCAAGAGCTAATGAAGCGTCTCCAGCCGCCACCACCCCCACTACCACCCCCACCACCCCCACCAACACCCCCACCACCCCGCCCCCCCGCCCCCCGCCCAGTGTGAGGGTTGGCGGGGTTGCGTGGTTACCAGCACTGCGCCCTGTGATCAGGGTAGGGTCTCCCAACTTCTTGGTCCCTTGCCTGGAGGCTGTTTCTACTCAAACACTGAACGTACCTTAAACATTTGATAGTGAAATACACGACAGGCAGAAAGTGACAATGCCACCAATCTGTACTGATACATGATAAATTTTTATTTACCTCCAAAGGGAAAACCAACATTCACATAAGCTGCCTACCCTGTATTTCCAATAGGCAAGGTGTTTCATTTACTATCCACCTTTACAAGGTTTCAAATAAAATATAGGTAGGAAAATACATAAAGAATTCAGATTATAAAACTCTCCACGTAATTAATGGTCATAATAATGTTGGGACTGCAGTTAAAAAGGAGCAATTTTCTGTAGTCTACTTGGAAGTACAGATAATCGGTACCAAACCTATACATTAGGCTGTAATAAGCAATTATAAGCAAATGGTATCAAACTGTGTAACTCTTAAAAATTTACCTAAAGTTGTTATGAACCGTATAAAAATTGATATTATTCTTCCAGTTCTCCCAAAAGCTCTACAAAATCAGTGATGTACCATTCTGTGTTGTCTTTTACTTGTTGTCTGATCACATTTCCTCCAAATCCAATGAAAACATCCTAAGAGGGGAAAAGGGGGGGAAAGAGTTAAACAAACAAAAAAAAGGATACACCCTGGGGCAGTAAGTGTTCCTTGAAAGAACAAACTGTGCTAAGAGAGGTAAAGCCAAGCCTTCAAAGGGTGCCTTCTTGCCTCCCCTGTCCCAAGAATGAATGAGACCGAGCACCTCTGCTGCAAATCCACTCAGGCCCAGGCCACTGCAGCCTTCCAGGAGAATTTAAGCCCCCTTAACACCAGCACAATCCCTTACAAAGATAAAATCCCCTGAGTTCTAAACTGGACGCAGGCACAGCCAGGCCAGACGATCTCAAAGAGGGAAGATGAGAGAGAAGCCTGGGGTGCAGGTGAAGTCCCACTGGCCCTAGAATCAGGACCACAGCAGGCATCTCCTGACGGGCCCTCTGTGAGCCTGACGGACCTCCCTCCCAGGGAGGGTGTTATTCTGGGCTGAAGGAGATGACAGCCCCAGGATCTGGGGCAACACTCTTCTTTCCATCATTAAATTTAATATTGCATCTATGTTGTTTCCTTAGTATCTGCCAAGTGATACCTTCTTATAGTCAATGGTCTTTTAAAGCGGTACTTTCTCTTTTTCTGCCAGGGTATAGGCACATTGTACCTAATTTGGACACTGAAAATTCTTTTACTTGCCTTTTCTCTTCATTTTTGTTTTCAGACCACACAAGGGGAAAACAGAGCGAGATTCTGACTTCCAGTTAAATTTAGCCTCATAAGCTTCCTGCCTCCTTGGCAGCCCTTTCTGCAAGCAAGCACCGACTCAGCTGTCCCAACACACTGTCGCCTTCCTTCTCTGTCCCCAAGCCTTTCAGGGCTCCCCACAGCCTAGTGGAAACCCCCAAGTGCCTGATACATAAAGTCTCCAGCAGCTGCTGAAGAGAAAGCCCATTCCCGCCAGGTTTTGCCCCCTGACAGGCCCAGGTCCGCTCCTAGTGCGTCCCCACTCTGCTCCGCTGCCCCCCCATCCACATCCTGCCAGGCCTTCACATGGGGCAGCTAACCTTCCTCTATATCACACACTCCTCTGACCATCTCTGAGGGCTATACGCCTGCGTAGACACACTCGCGCTCAGTTCAGTCAGGCCTGTCATTGTCTGATGACGGGTAAAGTCCTCTGCTATTCACAGTTTGGTCATTTCTTGACATCAGGATTAGCAGGAACCTGACAGAACTCTCCACGGTTTCCTTCAGGCACTCCTCGTTCAACTGGCCCAGCCTCTGTGACTAACTCAGCACCGGTGTGGGGGGGTCAATCATCTGAAGATGTCTTATCTTGAGCTGACGCAAGTCAGTGAAAAGGACCCAAAGGTTCTTTAACCACTTTGTGTTAATCATTTACAGAGACAACTATTTTTAGATCTCAGGAAAGTAGGTACTGAAAAGTTCACCACTCTATTTTTGGTTCTTTTTTCTTAATTTAGAATGAAATGATAAGGATAAAGTCCTACCTGAAAGGGACATATTTGATATTCTGGACACTTACTACACAGCATGCGTTTCCAGCTAGTCTCAGAAAACATTCATTCATAGGAATGAAGTGCTTTAACACAGGCACACTCTCAAACCTCCCTGAGCCTCAGTCCCCTTTAACTAGTAAAAATGAGAAGATAATGTATGAAGAAATATTATCAAATATAAAAACACAGGGGCGCCTGGGAGGCTCAGTCCATTAAGTGTCTGCCTTCAGCTCAGGCTATGGTCCCAGGGTCCTTGGAGCAAGTCCCACACTGGGCTCCCTGCTCGGCAGGGAGCCTGCTTCTCCCTCTGCCCCTCCCCCCTGCTCCTGCATGCTCTCGTGTCTCTCTCACCGCACACACATGCTCTCTCAAAAAATAAAATCATATATATGTATGTATATACATTAAAATTTTGGTTCCAGCTACGAGAGCTGTCTTACTATTTCTGGTATTATTCAAGGAAGTGAAGCTGAAAATCGGGCACACACCTGGGCTGAGAGGTGTCAGGAACCAGGTCAAAAAGTTCTAAACCATTCTCTTCCTTAGGTTTGCAAAATGTCAGCTGACATACTGAGACTCAGGTGGTTTTATTTGTTTTGGTTTTTCACAATGCTACCTAGCGTTCTTGTTTAACTTTCACCAATCTCACAGAGTTCCAAATTAGATGTCTAATACAAAAACACAACCAGAAAAACCAGCACACTTAATACGTACAGCAGGAGGGCAGGCTTCCATGTCTGTGACGCCATCTCCAATCATGACTATCTTTTGAAATTGAAATTTTTCCTTTAAAAGTTTAATAACTTTTCCTTTCCCACCAGATTCGGCAGTTGGCTGCATCTCATCAAAACCTGCATATTCACCTTAAAAAAGCAGTTAAAACACTGTCAGTGACCCAAAGAATTATACCGGTAGAGCCAGCTTTGTGCACAGATGATACCCTCACTTAAATATCACCGAGAAAGCTAAAAATGGCCCTCAATAAAGTGACACAGCCTGGATGTCCACACCTCTCCCCACCCTCCAACAGACAACTTTAAAGTACAGGTCCCTCTTGTTGAGGTGTTTAGGTCATCAACACCTTGAGGTCAATCGGTTTTACCCTCTAAGCTATCAGAGCTATAATTCTCAAACCTCACTAAGGGGACAGAACACCATGAAACAGTAATATATCGAAGTTTTAAAAAGTTAATATATAATTCATCTAAGAGGAGATTCCAACTCAGATTTTTTTTTTTTTAAAGATTTTATTTATTTATTTGACAGAGAGAAATCACAAGTAGATGGAGAGGCAAGCAGAGAGAGAGAGAGAGGGAAGCAGGCTCCCTGCCGAGCAGAGAGCCCGATGCGGGACTCGATCCCAGGACGCTGAGATCATGACCTGAGCCGAAGGCAGCGGCTTAACCCACTGAGCCACCCAGGCGCCCTCCAACTCAGATTTGATCGATTTTCTTTCTTATAGTAATTCTCACACTCTCTGCCTACTTTTTTTTTAAGATTTTATTTATTTGACAGAGAGAGATCACAAGTAGGCAGAGAGGCAACAGAGAGAAAGAGGGAGGAGGAAGCAGGCTCCCTGCCTAGCAGAGAGCCCGATGCGGAACTCGATCCCAGAACCCTGAGATCATGACCTGAGCCGAAGGGAGAGGCTTAACCCACTGAGCCACCCAGGTGCCCCTACACTGGGTGTTCTATACAACTGATGAATCACTGAACTCTACCTCTGAAACTAATAATACACTATATGTTAATTAATTTAATTTAAATTAAATTAAATCAATTAAAAAGGAGAGAATCCTTCATCTCAGTGTTTAACTCTGAGGCTGCCTTACTTAAGGTGCATTCCAACAGACATTACATAAGATACCGAACACTAAAACTAACAAGAAAGGAAAAATGGTACCATTCAATTCTTACCATTAAAGTAGAACTTCAGCCTATTGGCAAAAACATTGGTCGACGGGATATTGAGCTTTGAAGCAACATGCTCTACGATGCTCCTAAAGCCACCAGATATTAGGAAAACCTGAACATTTCGCTCTTGGAGGCGACTTACTAGCTCCCTGCAAAAAGAAATATAAAACACCAAAATCATTACTAAACATGAAACATGAAAAGGAAACTAAAATACATTTTCTTGTTTGCAAAGCATATGCCCAAACACATTGGACAAGGTATATTGCTTGGTTAATTATAATGTTTTATGTATTTTTTAAAAGATTTTATATATTTATTTGAGAGAGAGTGAGAGCTACAGAGAGACAGAGAGAGCACATACAGAGGGAGAGGGAGAGGAAGAGACTCCCCACTGAGCAGGGAGCCCGATGCGGGGCTCAATCCCAGGTCCCTGGGATCATGACCTGAGCTGAAGACAGATGCTTAACTGCTGAGTCACCCACAGGCCCCCCATGTATGTTTTTCTAAATGCACTTAGAAATTAATAGGTGGAGGCACTAGGTGGCTCAGTCATTAAGCATCTGCCTTCAGCTCAGGTCATGATCCCAGGGTCCTGGGATGGAGGCCCAGATCAGGCTCCCTGCTCTGCGGGAAGCCTGCTTCTCCCTCTCCCACTCCCCCTGCTTGTGTTCCTTCTCTCTTTGTGTCTCTGTCAAATAAATAAAATCTTTTAAAAAAAATAAAGTATAGGGGAAAAAAAAAGAAATTAATAGGTGGGGCTGGACTGCTTAAGAAACCATCCCACAACCCAATCTGCCCATGAACCTAGAAACAGAAAATGAGGAGGAAACTTCGGCTCTCTCTTTGGAGAAGGGGAGGGCAGAGGACTTGGGCAGAACCACTCAGACAGCACCGCACATAAGAGCTGAAAGAGGCAGGCAGAAGGCAGCACTAGAGCCATAGTGAGATGCTTTCAAGAGGATATGCCCCAAAATGCAGGTGCTGACGGAGAGATGGTACCAAGACCAGGGTTCCTCTTACCTTATGCCCGGGGTCAGGTGTGGGGGGTGCTCAGCTATGAGCCTTTGCACCTGTTCCCTAGAGGGCTGGATCAGAGCTAAACGCTCTGTGAGGGCAGCCTTGAAAGGCACTGCCCCACCCATGGCTCGCCGTGTCCTAGGAGGAAGACCCAACAATCAGACTAGGCAAGTCAGATGTCCCCCAAGTCCACACCTTACCTCCCTAGCTCCTCCAGTGTCCACCCATGAGGAAGGTGCTGCCTAGAGCCCCACCACACAACATGCTACAGTGCCACAGCAGCGAGGCCATGGGAATAAACTTACTGCAGTCTGCTTGAGAATCACATTAATATTTTGTGGTCACATCTCACGTCAAATGCAGCTGAACATGAAATGTCTGCGACCTGGTGACTGCAGGCAGCAATGGGGAGGGCAGGAGGGAGGGAAGGGTCTCACCTGCACATAGACTAAGAGACTCTGAACCCAAACTAGCTTTGTAGCAAGCCACTAAGGCCACACGGTCAGCCATGGACACAAAGCGCTGGACGACTGGGGATCCCCGTGGATCCCCATCCCCACCCCCCATCATTTCCTCTGGTTAGTTATGGTCGTCGTTTCCCTCACTGGGTAAGAGCCTGGTGACTGGATGATGCACACTGGGAATTCAGCCCTGAGTGACGGAAGAAGCTAACTTGCCCAGGGTTTGCTGTCAGGGCCTAAAACTCAGGGAATAACGGCCGTGGTCCTGCATGCCACCCAAACACTCTCTTGCAACTCTTTATCACTTCATAAAGTGAATAAATACTATTCCTACATTTCTGACACGGCAGCCTCAACACCACAGACTTTGGCTAGCTCATCAATTCCTTCTTCTCTGATGACCGTGCTGTCAACATCAAAGCACACTGCATCTGCAGAACAGAAGAGTTTCCTCAACTCTGAATGGGAGACCATCCTCGCAAGAATCTTCCTCCTACAAGAGAAAAAGACAGACATATTTAAACATGCTTCACCATAAAAAGATCCAATTAGGCCTACTAATGCCAATATACTTTGATCTGTATCAAAGTCAGCATATTCCACATAAACATGGACTCCTGGGCTCATTTGTTGTTGTTGTTGTTTTTAACACAAAGTAAGCACCATCTAAATATCAGGCTCTTGGAATACAAAGATGAGCAGGACCAAACTCTTCTCCGAGGAGCTCAGTCTGGTGAAGGTACCGACTTACAAATATATATCACATTCAACCAATATTCGACTATTTTTGACCTGACAATGACTGCAGAAAGGCAAGCGCTGAAGTGGAAATGTGCATAAGATACTAAAGATACTACAGGCACACAGAGAAGATGATTGAGCTTGCCTATGAGACAGGGCTTCCAAGGGGACAGAAACTCAACCCAAATCTTGAAGGGTAAGTAGCCTGAGTGGGTTCTCCAAGGGCAGGGCATCAGTTTGGTGGGTGCTGTGAGTAGGGGGCAGGGAGATGGAGGCTAGAAGAGAGGATAATGACAGCAAAGAGAAGAGCAGGGCCCAAGGCAAGGAACAAGAATGATGGCTGACATTCTGGAAACTGCCCACTGGAGTCCAGCTGCCGGGCAGGGCACCAAGCGGGGCTCTGGGCCAGGCTGATGGGTCTGGATTTTAACATCTAGGTAGTGGAAAATCCCGAAAGGCTTTTTGCCACAGAAGAGTTCAGAGCGGAACAGCACATTTGTCAGTCAGCCATACAGAGGGTATGGCCTGACGGAAGTCACCAGAGAGTAGAGAGAGGGGGACAGAGGGGGGCTGAGGACAGAGCTCTCAGGAGCAGAAAGGATCAGATCAGGAGCCTGGGAAGGAAAAGGAGGTCAAGACTCACAGGAAGAGTCTGAGAGACCACAGAGCTGCAGAAGCGATGGAGGACAGTTTCGAAAGGGATGTCGTGGGTTTTTATTTTTTAAGAAAATCACTGGACCAGAATCTTGGGGGTAAATGGGATCCTAAAGGTTCCCCAGACCCGTCTCTCATCAAATATGTCCCATATGAGGCTACACAGATGATGCAAATAATCTGTATTTAGAACACACACTGCTGAAAACAAACCCCAAGGAGCTGCAGTGCACCTGGCAGAAGGGTCCAGGGCAAAGCTGACCTGGGGGAAGAAACGTTTTATATTTTTAACACTTTTACGCCAGGGGGAGGCAAACTATAGCCGGTAGGCCAAATCAGCCTGTTTTTGTACAGTCTGTAAAGTAAGAGCAAGTTGTTTTTGGTTTTGCTTTTTTTATTGTTTTTCAAGTAGTCTCCACACCAGCACGGAGCCCAACACTGGGCCTGAATTCACAACGCCGAGATCAAGACCTGAGCTGCGATGAAGAGCGGGACACTTAACCCACTGAGCCCCAGCCCCAGGCATGTCTATGTTTTAAATAATTGAAAAAAAAAAATAGAATAAAACTTTGCGACACACAGAAATTGCATGGGTTTCAAAATTCAGTGTCCATAATTAAAGTTTCAGAAGAACACAGCCATGTTCACTGGCTTACATGTCCACAGCTGCTTTCGCATAACACAGCAGGTGGGCCACTGCAGCAGAGACTGTAAGGCCTGCAAAGCCTAAAATATTTACTATCTGGCCTTTGACAGAAAAACTGCAGACCCCTGTTTGGAACCCTTATAAAAGAGGGCTCTTAATGGGAAATTGGAGTTTCACTGGAGACCCACTGACAAGGGGGAAAGAGAAGACAGTCCGTGAATCCAGTAAGATTATAATAGAGTATTAAACTCTAAACTAACATCAGCCTCAATGTGAATTTAGTTTCCGTTAAACAGACTGAGCTCCTTTGCAGGTTGCTTCTCTTCCATTCTCTTAATGTTGTAATGCCCACAGTCCCCGGCCCCCCACCGGTCTTCTCCAACCATACTCACTCCCCGATGGAATTCATCCGGGCTCATGGCTTGAAATGTCGTCTCTGGGATGGGAACTCCCAGATGTGTACCTGGAGCCCAGTCCTCTCTCCCAAACTCTCAACTCCAACCACCTACCTGACCTGACTGACTCGTATGTCTGGGAAACACCCCAAATACAAGCCTAAAACTGAACTCCTGATCTTCTCGTCCCACCAAAACTGCCATTCTTCAATTTACCTAAAGGTAAATGGAACCTTTAGGATCCTGTTTACCCCCAAGATTCTAGTCCAATTAATTTCTTAAAAAATAAAAATCCATTCTCTCCCTTGATGGCCCATGTCCAAAATTCCTACCCAATCATTCAGGAAACTATGCTGGTTCTATCTTTAAAGTCTAATCAAAATCAAGGGGCTCCTGGGTTGCCCAGTGGGTTAAGCCTCTGCCTTTGGCTCAGGTCATGATCTCAGGGTCCTAGGATCAAGCCCCGCCCACATCGGGCTCTCTGCTCAGAGGGGAACTTGCTTCCCCCTCTCTACCTGCCTATCTGCCTGCTTGTAATCTCTCTCTCTGTCTGTCAAATAAATAAATAAAACCTTTAAAAAAAAAAAGTACTTAATCATAGCAGACCTAATGATGCCCTTGCTAAACCATTCCCCATCATTAGCATATCAATTAACCATAATATCTCTGTTATTCAATTAATTTATGCCCTCCATGATTTGGATCCTATTTCACCAACCTTCTCCCCCAAGACAAAACACACACACACACACACACACACACACACACACACACACACACACACACCTTATGTTCATAATATACAGAAGATGTCTTGTTCCTTAAATATGTCATGGTTTTTTAAACCTCTATGCTTTTGCAAATGCTATTTTCTCTGTCTGAAATCACCTAATCCCACATACTCAGTGGGCAAATTCCTATTTATTCTTCAAGATGATAATTAAATAACCTGCCTTATACTACATTATCTCCTACTCCTTCAGAGAATTAATTAATCATTCCCATTCCTCTCCTTGAGTGAAATATCTTTCATCTTTATTTCCAGGACCCCGTAGGTATAAAGTAAATGTTACATAAATTAAATAGAGTTGAATCTAAGAAGTTATTGAGAACTTAGAACTGAGATTATTGTTCTCAACAAAACTATTCCAATTTAGGGGCGCCTGGGTGGCTCAGTGGGTTGGGCCTCTGCCTTCGGCTCGGGTCATGATCTCGGGGTCCTGAGATCGAGCCCCACATGGGGGGTTCTCGGCTCAGCGGGGAGCCTGCTTCCAGTTCTCTCTGTGCCTGCTGCTCTGCCTACTTGTGATCTCCCTCTCTCTGTCAAATAAATAAATAAAATCTTTAAAAAAAAAAACCTATTCCAACTTAGAGTGCTATTAGCCTAAAATTAAAAATCCTTAACCAGCAATGATGACTATCATGAATGAAACAGAATTGACATAATAAATTCTTAAGTTGGAAGAAACTTCACAGCCATCATTTAGGTCTGGTCCCATGCCTTTCTGTAGGAATGATATTAATGTGTCCATTTCACAGATTAATGACCAGAGGTATAAGGAAATTAAATGACCCAGGTGACACAGCTCCTAAGCGATGGCTAAAAAACTAAAATTTGGATCTCAAATGCATACAGATAACATAAAAGGTGGTACATAAATTAAGATGTGGATAAACTGAGAGGCAGATAAATTAAGCAGAACTAAATAAGGTTAAACATTGGATAGGAACCTATCTGGACTGAGGAAATGTCAAAGATTGCCATGAAGAATTCAGACCAGGGTGCCTGGGTGGCTCAGTCGGTTAAGCGTCTGCCTTTGGCTCAGGTCATGATGCCAGGGTCCTGGGATTGAGCCCCATTTTGGGCTCCCCTCTGCTCTCCCACTCTATCCCTCTCCCCACATGTTCTCTCTCTCAAATAAATAAAATCTTAAAAAAAAAAAAAAAAAAAAACAGACCAAAGTTCTGCTAGCTGGACAATGTGATGGGTGATGATTCATTAACAATGAAAGAAGAAAGTCTGCACATTCTTTGGGAGACCAGTGGATAGAAACAAGTTTCATAAATTGTCCAATCTCCACCAAGCCAGGGAATACCAAGGAGCCTCGTATCCCACTCTCTGTGGCTCAGTAACCACCCACGTGGCACTGGTCCAGAGAGAATCAATGCACTTCACATCACATGGAAAGACAGCTACCCCAGCACAGAAGAGCACAGACGGTCTGTCAGCGGAGAAGCAGTGCTTAGTGCAATGCAACCCCCCTGAGCATGGAGAACGAGTCATATGTAAATGGAGGGAAAGCCAGGAGCAGACAAATTACCTAAGAAGAGCTAAAATGAAATATACCTAAGAAGAGCTAAAATGAAATAAATGGGACAGGCTAAAGACTATGCATGAGGCAACACAACATAACTAAGAATGGGCAAGACTCCTGAGGAAGACTGACGGGCTCCTGAAGTCTCAAAACTCCTAACCCCAAAGCCAGTCCACACTGCCCCCCTGCGCCTAGCCTTAGACCTGGAAAGTACAGAACGGGCATCATCTCCAAGAGGCGCAGTCTCACTGAGATGACCAGACCAATCATTATTGTTCATGTCTGAAAAGCCAGTGGCTTGAGCTTCTCCCCAACCACAGACAAAACAAATAGCTTCAACCAGACCATCAGCCTCAAATATGGAAGGAAACACACATTTCCTTAAGTAGAGTGAGGGCTGACTTCCATATCCCCAGATGAACATGAGTCCTGACTTAGGACTCAGAATTGCCGACACCTCCCATGGTGCACTATAGTGGTACCAAAGGCAGAGAAAATACGATGTTTGAGACAAAAATGGCACTGAATTTACTGGGAAGGCGGAATCTTTCTCCACACCCTCCCTGGGAGACAGAGCTGGATTACAGAACCTTAGCTTTGCCCACAAAATGCTCATATCAGGGGATATGCCCTCCACACCAGGGGTTACACAGGTTTCAGCTCCCTGCTCACACTCAAAACAAACGGCCTGAGCCTCCCCTAGCCCTTCCCAGTCCCCACCATAAAATGCCCTGCCTCCTTATTTACTGCCGGTTGCCTTTTTTCTCAGCTCTCCACCAGGAGCCATTCATAATTCAGTCAAAATTCTCATGTCTACAAGGGGGAAAAAAACATCTGGTAAGTTCAGGTGCTTCCAAGTAAATTGTGAACCTTAGAATTTCACATACACAAAACTCCTTGCTAGAGAATGGACTCTGGATCCCTCACATATGGCCCTGGCAGGGGGACAGGACAGGAGGCAGAAGTCCTGGTGGAAGGGTAGGTGCTTTGACATGGCAGTTCCCAGGCCCAGTCTGGACCACTGAGCCCCTCCCTTCCGCGGGTCAGAACAGGTCTCCCACCCGCCCGGCGCCCAGCTGGTCTGTCTGGGGGAAAGAGAGGGCCAAATGGTGAAGAAGCCTCTGAGGACGACCCCTTCTTATCCCCAACTCCGAAAGTACAAAAGCAAGTTTTCCTTCAGGGCCAGGCTTAGGGGGTCTGATTTTAGATAAGAGGGAAAAACCTCTTCACCCAGAATCTCTTTGAACTCCTTCATCTCTGTATTTCATGAGAGGCATCCAAAATCGCTTCAGCAGCTTACTCTTTGTCAGGACCGACTTCTTACCTTCACCTGTGTAAGAACAAATGCAAGCTGGTACAGAGATTGTGGAGATCAAGCACCTCCAAGAGAATAAACCTTACCAGGCTTAGATGGATGTCACCTTGCAGAGGAGCGGTGAGTCGGCTTCAGGTCCTCTAGGCACTGCAAGAAGGCACAAATGCAGCCTGAGAAGCTTCTGGGTCAGAGGAGAATCAAAGAGCCTCTGGTAAGTAGGCCTAGGGTTCCCAGTCAATGCATTTATAGTGTATTTTATGACTCAAAAAAAGTATAGCTGTTCTGCAGAACCTGAGATTTTATGGATCCCACATACATGACAGCAGACAGTTTTATTCAGGTGAGGAGGAAACTGGTAATGATAAATGACAACAACAACAGACAAACCAGACTCACGTTTCTCCAGTGCTGGATTCCTGGGAAATAACACTCTTCTCTCCCTGCTTCTTTCCTGAATAAAAATGCAGCATAAAGCTCTATGAATCTCTTTACAAGAGATCTTGAGAGTTCTGCAAGATGAGAGCCTAGAAGGAGAGGAGGAAACCAACATCAAGGTCCAGACACAAGAGAAGAAAGAGAAACTGTCTAGCTTCCCTCTCCCCACTGGCAGGATTAGTACAAAGAAGGGTCAGATGCAAAATTCCCTAAGACTGCTTCCCTTGCGAAACGCTTGACTTCTGCCTCCTTTCCACACTGCAGAGGAGTAAACACATTATTTTCTCTGGCTTTTATTCTGCAAAAGCCTCAGGTCTGACAGGAAATCACCTAACCCAATTAGCAGAATGCCAACGAGAGGGAAAGGGGAGAGGATCTACTGAGAGAACAAAACGCAGACAGAGGGCTGACTCAGGTATATCTCAGACTCTGCAAAACAGATCCTTCTGTCTTCAAAAGGAGTAGACACAGTGGCCAACATGCCAAGAACAGTCAACGAAAAGTTCCATTGCCCAATATCAAGGGAACACAGCCAACAATTCTGAATTATAATCCTCATAATTAAAACTGTAAGTAGAAATAGATAAAAGTACCAAAACTCAGAAGAAAAAAAGATAATAGAAATAGTTAAGAAGATGAGGCAAGAAAACGCAAAGAGTCTGAAGAGGGGAACCATAATGGCAATAAATAATTCAGAGGGTTCAAAATACAAACCTTGCATAACCTTTCTCTCATCCAATTTTTGAGTTGGTCTCAAAAGCAAAGAAAAGGAATGTGGCTTCCATCTTGGCCCAGCCTCCCTCCCTGCTCTAAAGAAAGGCAGTTGCCAGGTTGGTAGCTGCCCTATGGTGAGGTCCATGTGGCAGAACTGGAAGAGGCCCCCAGGAAACAGCCAGAAAGGAACTGGGGCCCTTGATCCCACAACCCTCAAGGAACTGAATCCTGTCTCCCATGTGAATGAGCAAGGCAGATCTCCAATAAAGCATTCAAATAAACTGGACTTGGCCAACGTGACCTCCCAAATTTTAAACCCACAGAAACTGTGAAAAAATGAATGTTTGTTTTAAAGCTGCTAAGTTTGGGGGTAATGTGTTAAACAGCAATAGGTAGCTAGAATAACAGCTTTGAGGTAGGCAAAACTTTCTTAAATAAAGCATGAACAATAAAAAGAAAGCATGATAGAATGGACTTCCTCAAGATTAAAAACTTGCACTTGCTCTTCAAAAGATACCATGATGGGGCACCTGGCTGGTGCAGTCAGTTAAGCATCTGACTCTTGATCTCAGCTCAGAACCATGACTCAGGGTGGTGAGATCAAGCCCCACATCAGGCTCCACACTGGGCACAGAGCCTCCTTAAGACTCTCTCTCTCTCCCCGCTGCCTCTGCCCACAACAACAACAACAACAACAACAAAAGATACCATAATGGGGGAAAAAAAGAAAAGAAAAACGAAAAAGAAAAGACAAGCTACAGAATAGGAGAAAATACTTACCATACACGTATTTGACAAAGAACTTGTATCCAGAATAAAGAACTCTTACAGGTCAGTAATAACACAACTTATTAAAATATGAGTAAAAGACTGGGATAGACATTCCAGAAAAGAAGATATGAAACGAAACTGAAAAGAAGAATGACTAAGATGAAAAAGACCGACCACACCAAGTATTGGTGAGGACAGGGAACCGCAGAACTGCTCGGGATAGGAAATGGTACAACCATTCTGGAAAACATTTTAGTGGTTTCTGATGAAGTTAAACAGAGGTTTACCCAAGAGAGACCCAAGAGCACTCTCTTTGTGACAGCCCCCAACCAGAAAGTCCACCAGCAGATAAGCGGTCACGAACGGGGGGATATCCCCACACAGGAACCGTACTCAGCGCCCCAGAGGAAGGAATGAGTACCACGCGCCAAAATAAACACAGAAAACGTGACAGTGAGAGAAGGCAGACCCCAAAGACCGCATGCAGCATGACTCCGTTTCCAGGACACACCAGAAAACACAGACGCTATGATGACAAAAATCAGGTCATGAGGGCTCGGGGGTGGGGCGACCGGGCTGCAAAGAGGCCTTGGGGACTCTTCAGGGGAGACGGAAGTATTCTATCCGCTGGCGATTTTAAGTGTGTAGATAATCTCGAAATTCACCCAAATGTACACTCAAAATGGGTGCGCCCTGTTGCGTCGAATTCTACCTCAGAAAACATCAGCTTTAGAGAGGGCACTGGCATGCATCCAGTTACCTGAAAACCTCAACCGTCCCGACGGCTCGAGGTCACCCACGCGGCGGTGAGGGCCCCGCGACCACACCGAGCACCCACCAGCAGCTGTGGTAAAACCGTTCAGAAATCCTGGACTTTGCCCCTTCCTCCCCGGACCCTCACGCCCGCACGGGTCAGTCCAGCCCCGGACGAGCAGCTCCGCGCGCGGCGCCCGTGAAGCAGACGCCGCAAAGCTTCTCTCACGAAGCGGACTCAGTCCCTGCCTCGCGGCGGTCGCGGGCGGCAGCGGGCCCGGCAGGTGCTCCGCGGACACCCCAGCTCGGCCGGGAAAGACGGCCCGGCCGGACGCGCGCCGACCCCCGACCTCGCCGCGGCGACGTCCCGGTGCAGGATTGCATCATTCATTTCCCCGGCTCGGGAACCGGCGGCGGGGGAAGACCGGGGGGCTCCTCCAGAGTACACCGGGAAGCCAAAGCCTGGAAACCCCGCGAGCGCTTCCCCCGCCGCGACCGAGAACGCCGCCGGCCACGGACAAGGCCCGGCTCGGAGACCTGAAGTCGGCACCGGAGCGCCCGGCACGCGCCCAGACTCACCCGGGGCTGCTGCCCTTCCTGGTTGCCGGGCTGCCCTTCCGACTGCAGGCAGCCGCGGGCGCGCCCCGACCCTCCGCCCGGAGCTCCGAGGGGGCGGCCTGCGCAGGGTAAGAGGCTTCCCCGAGCAGCCCCGTGAGGTCTGCTGGCAGCGCGGCGTCCTCCGGGCGGCTTTCCCAGCGGCCGACCGCACCAGCGGGGCCGTGCGCTGCGGGGCTGGGCAGAAGCGCTTGGCCCCGCCCCTGAGCGGGGCTTCTCTGAGCCCGCCCCTCCGCCGCGGACCCGCAGCCTCACCGCCTCCAGGCCCCGCCCCTGGGCGGGGCTTCTCTGAGCCCGCCCCTCCTCCACTTCATGCGGGAGGGGCAGAAGCGCTCCCCGCACGCCACACTAGGAATGAGGGTAAGAGAAAGCCAGGGACTTCTGGGCTCCTTAGGGACCTTTTCTGCAATTAACGGAAGCTTCTAGGGGTCTTTTTTGAATTCACGTTTGACCTTCTGTTCTAGGAATGTAGGTCTCTAGGAGAATTTCAGTAACTACTTCTATCATATCATATATCAACCATCACTTAAAAATATATACAGTATCAAAAGCAAAACAACTTAAATTCGCAACTAAAATGCAGAAAGCTGTGAGTGACGAAATGAGTCTGATCCTTTTTCTTTTCTTTTTTCTTGTCATCTTATTTTCTTCTAGGTGTCACTTGCCGAGCTACTTTTAAGTTGACTATAATAAATAAGGGGTGAGCACCTCCAAACATTTACCTTTGGGTCAGCTGGCTGGAGCAGGACAGTGAGGTGCCGCCCTAAACCTCAGGCGCTAACAGTTCAGGTTCCCTACAAGTGGTCACTCAGGGAGAGGGGACGCAATTGCTGGAGCAGGACAGTCGGTCACCACATCCCTGCTCTTTGCTACAGAACCTCTCAGAACACAGTTCAATCCAGAAACAAGAGTGCTGCTGCTCTTTAGCCAGGCATGCCCTTGAAGTTCAGCAAGAAAATGGTTGGTTTGGGGCACATCTGGTTTAATTTCTCCCAGATGTGTCAAAGAGGGTTCTGATCTGAAGAATGGAGAGGTGGAATTTTGATGTTCTGAAATATGAGGTAAAAAAATGATACCACTAATGGGGGAGGGTAAAATAAGGGGGTCTAAAATAACAATCTAATTAAGAACCTGTTTATATTTTGTAGTAATTTAGACATCAGTATAATAAAAGATGTTAAACACCAAATATTTGTATATAAGCATAGATGGTAATTGAGTATTTCTAAGGGGAAAGAAACCCAAGTACAATAATGTGGGAAAGTATAATTAGTTCCTGGTATTATTCATATTTCATAGATGCTTAATATGAAACATTTCAAATAAAATATTTGCCCTGAATAAAATCTGTCAGCTACTCATGGTCTCTCTACCTACCTCATAGTCACATCTGTACTAACACTTGGATCATGAGGTAGCAGTGCTCTACAACACAAACCACACTGAAAAAAAAAATGTCCAGAGGAAGCTAATGGGTGGTCACAGATAACATGAAAGAACCACAAATGTGTGTGAAATGTGTGTGTGGATGGGGGCAGTCTTGTGGGACTGAGCCCTTAACCTGTGGGATATTATGTTTGAGAAGATAGTGTCCGAATTGAGTTAAATTTAGGATAATAGGATACACAGCTAGTGAAACTTCCACATTTCATGACCAGAAGTAAAGTGTTTTGTGTAAGTAGTAAAAGTCAACATAGGAGGAAAGAATTGGGTTTTGCTGGGAGGAAAAAACCCCGAGTTTTTCTCTTTTTAATTACATACCCATAATGTATTTATTTTATAGCTGGAAATGTGTACCTTTTGGCCACCTTCATGTAGTTCATGCTCCCTACTCCTAAAGCATTTAGTTTTTGTTTTTTTTTTTAAGATTTTATTTATTTATCTGACAGAGAGAAAGAGAGAGAGATCACAAGTAGGCAGAGAGACAGGCAGAGAGAGAGGGGGAAGCAGGCTCCCCGCTGAGCAGAGAGCCCGATGCGGGGCTCGATCCCAGGACCCTGAGATCATGACCTGAGCCAAAGGCAGAGGCTTAACCCACTGAGCCACCCAGGCGCCCCCTAAAGCATTTAGTTTTAATCGATTCATAAACCATTACAAAACTAATAAATATTTTTAAACTAATCTCAACCAATATGAAACCAAAAAAATTAGAAAGGTAAATTCTTCATTCCTTTTACTCCCCAGGATTAACTGCTCACCAGAATTACTATTGACATGCACAGAGTTTTTTCTTCTTTCAAAAATGGGAATAGACCAGTATATATTATTCTGAAGTCTGCCTCATTCACAGGACATATCATGGACATATGTGTATGGTGTGACTGGCTCTAGATTAGAGGTTCCAGCGACCCCCTCCTTAGGTCTGATTGATTTGCTGGATCATGTGCTTTTTCAGAACTCAGAAACACATTTACCAGCTTACTACAGCATAGAGACGGACAACCAAACAAAGAGATACACACAGGGTGAAGTCTGGGAGAGTCTCAAGTGTAGGAGCTTCAGTCCCCATGAAGCTGGGGTGTAGCACCTCAGGGTGTCCTACAACCTGGCGGCTCTTTGAACCCCATACACTTTTGGGTCTTATGGAGTCTTCAGAGGCATGATCGATCAGTAACTCCATTTTCAGCCCTTCTCTCTTCTCAAGAGAATGGGGGCAGGACTGAAATTTCCAAGCTTCTAATTATGGACTGGTCTTTCTGGGGACTAGGTTTCATCCAGAACCCCACCCAGAGGTGCTCCATTAGAACACAAGATGCTCAGGGCATCTGGGTTGTTCAGTGGGCTGTCCAAGCAAAGCAGGAGCCATAGAGGAAATACACACATTGCCACCTGAAACATGGGGGAGAAACACCCTGGTTTCTCATTTCCTCTCATCAGGGTTTCTCCTGGCTAAATCTACCTAGAAGCCAGCTGACACAGGGAACCTAAGGGGAAATATGTTTTCCGTAGGTGTCAGACAGAACAGAGAAAAGGAAGAGCAAGGAACAGATAGGACAAAGGCAGGCCAAGGAACAGCGCAGATTACAAAGACCTACAAATAAGTAATAAAAAACTAATTCCAGGGGCACCTGGGTGGCTCAGTGGGTTAAGCCGCTGCCTTCGGCTCAGGTCATGATCAGCAGGGAGCCTGCTTCCCTCTCTCTCTGCCTGCCTCTCTCTGTCTACCTGTGACCTCTGTCAAATAAACAAATAAAATCTTTAAAAAAAAAAAAAAAAAGAGAAGAAAGAAAGAAAGAAATCAGGGCTTCTGAAACTTAAAAAAAAAAAAAAAAAACTAATTCAGGGGTGCCTGGGTGGCTCAGTGGGTTAAGCAAGCCTCTGCCTTTGGCTCAGGTCGTGATCTCAGGGTCCTGGGATCGAGCCCCACATCGGGCTCTCTGCTCAGCGGGGAGCCTGCTTCCCCCTCTCTCTCTACCTCTCTGCCTGCTTGTGATCTCTGTCTGTCAAATAAGTAAATAAAATCTTCAAAAAAGAAAACAACTAATTCCAGTAGAAATATGGGAAAAGAACATGAATATGCAATTCACTAAAGGCCAATAAACAAACAAAAAAAACTAATTAAACTAGTAAAGAAATTCAAAGAAAAATAATGAGTTACAAATTTTTTCACACATACACAAAGATGAAAAAGGTTGATAAGGATGCAGGAAAATGGGCCCTTATCTGCAGTGTGAATATAAATGCATGCAATTTTTTAACTTCTAGTTACCCATCCCAAAGAGCTCAATCAATGCAGAAATATTTCTCTTTCAGGGTGTTCATTAGATAAGTTAAACAATTTATGTTATGTATATACCATGTGGTATATATATGTATGTATGGTATATATATATATATATTATACAATAGAATACAGCATAGCCATTTAAAAGGATGGTAAATCTATATTTATTGACAAAGAGCTTTTGGACAAATTACTGAGTAAAAATGCAGAATATAAAACAATATATACAGTATGAACTTATTCATATAAATCTGTTTGTAACTGGAAGATATTTGAAATGTTTACCAAAATGCTAAATGGCTGCCTCTCGATGATTTTCACTCTTCCTTGTACTCTTTTGTGTTACTTGAATCTCCTACATGGTTGCACATTAAGTATGAAATTTGTCATTAGGGAAAACATAAAGCTATCCTTATAGTGGAGAAAAATAGGAAAACTTACATTATAAAGCAGGATGATTACAATATAAAAAGTGCAGCCATTCATGACTGAATCTTCCCTTTCCTCCTAGAAATTCTACAAAGCAATGGAGAGTTGTGGTTGAGGGGGACCTGAATATCCTGTCTTCCACAATATTAGAAGAAAAGCCACTAGAGACTCCAAGGCCTGAATAAGGGCCACCAAAAGCAGCAGAGATTGGGCAGCAACGCATGGGGGAGTGGCACTTGGGAGGTCATAAGGGAAGCAGCAGCAGCAGATCCCAGAAAACACCAGAAAGCAGATTCCCTGAGGATGAGAGGTTCACATGAAAATGAAAATACCTGTTGTTCAAAACAACCAGAACGCACACAGCGATAAGTGAGGTTGCACTTAGGCTACAAGAAACCCAGTAGACAGAGAAGGTACACAGTATCCAAAAGAATGTCTTGGAAACCAAACATGATACATCTCAGAAAGTAGATAAACAGCTCACCTCAAATGCAGGCACTATGTTTCCTGGGTTCAGGGACCAGTGACAAAGCCAGAGAGCACAGGTATGACAGCAGGTATGGGCCAGTTTAGGACAAGAAAGCAAAGGAAGAGAGGCTATACAAAAACTGCTAAGAAAAGCCACACTGAACGAGGTGGTGTGACCATGGCAGCTAAAAACTTTGGCACTGTTCAGCCTGGAAAACTACCTTGGGCCCTCTTGCCCTTCCTTCGCAGGAGATCCCTGAAAATCATGGGTCCTAGAAAACACAATTCATTTAAAAATGGATTAAAAATGGATGCCTGGGTGGCTCAGTTGGTTAAGCTACTGCCTTTGGCTCAGGTCATGATCCTGGAGTCCCATATCAGGCTCCCTGCTCAGGGGGCTGGTCTGCTTCTCCCTCTGACCCTCCCCCCTCTCATGTTCTCTCTCTCAAATAAATAAAATATTTTAAAGAAATGGATTAAAAATAAAGAAAAACAAAGTGACAAATACCTTTGTCATGAGTTAAAACTGTGTATGTCCAAAATTCATATGCTTAAGTTCTAACCTCTAGTACCTCACAATGTGAAAACAGTTGGAGTTAAGGCTCTCAAAGAGATGATTAGGTCAACATGAGGTCCTTAGACTACACCCTAATCCAGTCCAACCGGGAGCTCAAAACAAAGAGGAAAGCTGGATGCATGGAGAGACACCAGAAATATGAGTGCACACAGAACAAAGATTCTATGAGGACCCGGTGAGAAATCAGCCTTCTGCAAGCCCAAAGAGAAGCCTTGGAAGAAACCAAACATGCTGACACTTTGATCTTGGTCTTCTAGCTTGCAGAAGAGTGGGAAAACAAATTTGTATTGTTTCAGTCACCCAGTCTGTGGTTTTTTTGTTATATAAACTAATACAACTTTTCATACAAAATTACTATGTAAGAATGGTAGAAAAGAACAGCAAATCTTATCTATAGCTAAAAGTACACACCAGAAAACTGTTAGTCACAGGAAAGATGAAAACTAAGACTGATTATATATTCTGTTTTGATATTAAAAACACAGGGAGGGGCGCCTGGGTGGCTCAGGGGGTTAAAGCCTCTGCTTTCAGCTCAGGTCATGATCCCGGGATCCGGGGATCGAGCCCCACATTGGGCTCTCTGCTCAGCGGGGAGCCTGCTTCCTCCTCTCTCTCTGCCTGTCTCTCAGCCTACTTGTGATCTCTGTCAAATAAATAAATAAAATCTTAAAAAAAAAAAAAAAACACACAGGGAATTGACTCCATCCAAACAAAAATACAAAGGCAGGAGTTCAGGGAAGAGATGACATGAGAAGAGGAAGACAAAAGACAAAACAAAATCTAAGGGAAAAGTCGAAAGGGGAAAATAAAAAAATAAAGATGAAACTAAAAAAGGACACAAATAAATTAGATACTATGAAAAACTCACTTACCAATATAAAGGATAAAACTGACCAAAGCAAACAGTATATAATAATGATAGAGAATTAACCAAACTATATAAAATAATGAAAGAGAATAAAAGAGAAAATGATAGAAAACAGGCAAGGGAGATGCAACAAAAGCATAGCTGAACTTTCCAAAGAAAATAACCAAACATGAGAACAAAATAAGTATTTAAAGATACATAAATAACAGCTACTGGATTTAAAAATAAGGAAAGACACCATTGAAGAAACCATCAACAGCTTCCTGCTGACCTTGGTGGGAGGCAGTGGCTGAATTTGCATCAGCTCTTTGTCCTCAAGATCCTCCTTTAGCTCCTCCCCCTCCTGGACCTAGTGTCATAGCTCCAGGCCAAGGCTTTCCTGATCTTTCCAGCATCTGAAGGACACTCATCCCATCAAGATGAACCACAGTGTGGTCCTCACTTCTAAAAGCCATTTGAAAGCAAGAGCAGTTGCCCCAGCCAGAGATAATGGTCTCTGAATCAAGCCCAGAGGAATGACATGGGGGAGTTGTGAGAGATGCAGTCTGGAGATCCATAGAGTTCTTGTGGATCTAAAGATCTCTCCAGGAGAGGAGTTAAGATGGCAGAGGAGTAGGGGGACCGTAAGTTTGTCTCATCCCTTGAATACAGCTAGATAGTTATCAAATCATTCAGAACACCCGAAATATCAGTAGGAAGTCTGAGAAAAATTCTGCAAGTCTCCTGGGAGAAAAACCACCACTAATCTGGAAGGTAGGAAGCATAGAGACTTGAATCCGGTGTGCTATAGCTAAGGATATGGTGGCAGGGAGAGAGACTGCCTAAGGAGACTACCCCAAAGTATTAAAAACACCAGAGCCAACATTAGAACCTTTAGAAGTCGGCTACAGTGGGGGACGTGCCTGGCTTCAAGGTGCTCAAGTGGCGAAGCTGGGTGGAATCCAGGCTGTGACAGTGCGGTCTGAGGATCGCCAGGTTCGCAAGAACTGGTGGTACCTGCATGCCGAATGGTTCCCAGGCACAGGAGCATGAAAGCCCGCTGAGAACAGTGAGTCCAGGTGCCAACTTTCTGCTCTGGGTTGTCCTAAACTGCGAACCACTGAGCCATCATGTGACTGCTTTCATGGGTCTGGTTCAGCAAAAGGCAGAAAGGTGGCAAGACCCTCCCTGGGTGAACAGCCTGGGTCTACACCGCAGGAGTCCCTAAAAGTTAGAGTTTGGGAACTCAGTGCATGCCCGAGATAAATATGCTCAGACACAGGCAGGGTGAACACTGAGTTCTGACAGAAACCCGGTAGACAAGAGTGATTGATCGCTCTCCTGTAAGGGCTCACTGGAGAGTCCAGGATGCACATTTTTCAGCTCTGGAGCTAGAGAGCTGGGCAACAAGACGTTCATCCCACCCATCAGTACTGAAAGCCCTCAAGGAGCCAAACAGCACGACCTAGTGGACTCCAGAGCTGCTTACACAGAGCCCTGCCTCCCTGTGCACTGGAGGCCCGTTTCCACTAGGGCAAGTTCACCTGAGACCCGTAACAGGTCCCTCCCCCAAAAGACCAGCACAACAGCTCATTCTCACCAAGTTCACTGATCATAGATGGCTGCAAAGCTTCAGCTCTAGGGGAATTTTTTACCTGTATATGTTCTTTCTTTATTTTGGGATCTAATTTATTTTTTAAAGATTTTATTTATTTATCTGACATAGAGAGAGTCCACAAGTAGGCAGAGAGGCAGGCAGAGAGAGAGGGGGAAGCAGCCTCCCTGCTGAGCAGAGATCCCGATGTGGGGCTTGATCCCAGGACCCTGAGATCATGACCTGAGCTGAAGGCAGAGGCTTAACCCACAGACACCCAGGGGCTGGGATCTAGTTTCTTTCAACAAGGAGATCAAAACACACCCAGGATCTAGTTTGTTTGTTTGTTTTCTTTCTGTTGTTGATGATGCTGTTGTTTTTTTTTTTCTTTCTTCTTTTATTTTCTGGACAAAATGATGAGACACAGAAATTCACAAAAGAAAGAACAGGAGGTAGTATTCACAGCCAGGGATTTTTTTTTTTTTTAATTTATTTCACAGAGAGAGAGATTACAAGTAGGCAGGCAGAAAGAGGGGGAAGCAGGCTCCCCACCGAGCAGAGAGCCCAATGCAGGGCTCAATCCCAGGACTCCGAGATCACAACCCAAGCTCAAGGCAGAGGCTCAACCCACTGAGCCACCCAGGTGCCCCTACAGTCAGGGATTTAATCAATATGGCTATAAGTAAGATATCCAAACTAGAATTTAAAACAACAATTATAAAGACACCAGACAGGCTTGAAAAAAGTATAGAAGTCACTAGAGAATCCCTTACTGTAGAGAAATAAGAACTAAAATCTAGTGAGGTCTAAAGTAAAAATGCTATAACTGAGATGAAGTCCCAACTGGAGACCACAAAAATGAAGATGAAAGAAGCAGACAAGTGAACCAGTGATCTACAGGATAAAACTACAGAAAATAATGAAGCTGAAAAGTAAAAGGAAAGAAAACTATTACATTATGAAAATAGACCTAGGGAAGTTAGTGATTCCGTTAAGCAAAATAATATCCATAATACAGTAGTCCCAGAAGAAGAGTGGGGGATAAGGGGCAGAAGTTTCACTTGAACAAATTATAGCTGAGAACTTCCCTAATCTGAGGAAGGAAACAGGCATTCAAGGCAAGAAGCACAGAGAACTCCCTTCAAAAGCAACAAAAATAGGTCAAAACCTCAACATATTATAGTAAAAATTGCAAATTACAAAAATATAGTGAAAATCCCGAAAGCAGTCTGGGACAAGAGATACTTAACCTACAAAAGTAGGCATGTAAGGCTGGCATTGGCAGCAGGCCTGTCCACAGAGACCTGGCAGGCCAGAAGGGATTGGCCCAATATATTCAATGTACTAAATGGGAAAAATATGCAGCCAAGGATACTTTATCCAGCAAAGCTGCCATTCAGAATAGAAAGAGAGGTAGTTTCCAAGACAAACAAAAAGTAAAGGAATCCATGAACACTAAATCAGCCCTGCAAGAAATATTAAAGGGGACCCATTAAGAGAAAGAGAGACCAAAAATAACAATGACTGGAATGGAACAAACAATCTACAGAAACAGCAACTTTACAAGTAATACAATAGCACTAGGTTAATATCTTTCAATAATTACTCTGAATGTAAATGGACTAAATGTCCAATCAAAAGACACTGGGTATCAGAAAGAAAAAACAAAACAAACAAACAAAAGAACAAGATACATCAATATGTTGCTTACAAGAAACACGTTTTAGACCCAAAGACACCTCCAGATTGAAAGTGAGGAGGTAGAAAACCATCTATCATGCTCATGGACATCAAAAGAAAGCTGGGGTGGCAATCCTTATGTCAAACAATCTAGATTTTAAACCAAGACTGTAATAAGAGAGGAAGAAGGACACCATATCATAATAAAGGGCTTTATCCAACAAGATCTAACAATTGCAAATATATATGCCCCTAACTTGGGAGTAGCCAAATATATAAATCAATTAGTAATGAACTTACAGGTGCCTGCATGGCACACTTCTCCCTTCGACTCAGTTCCTGCATTAGGCTTCCTGCTCAGTGGGGAGTCTGCTTCTCCCTCTCCCTCTGCTGCTCTCTCTCTCTGTCAAATAAATGAACTCTTTTAAAAAAGAGCTTAAAAAAAAAAACAAATTTAAAGAAACCTATTGATGATAATACAATAATAGTAGGGGGAATTTAACACCCCACTCACAGCAACGGATGTGGATTCATTGGATTCATCTAAGTAGAAAATCAACAAGGAAATGAGGGTTTGGGGGGTTTTTTGGTGGGGTTTTTTTTTCCATTTAAAAAATTTTTTTAAAAGATTTTATTTACTTGAGAGAGACAGAGAACACACAAGAGAGAGCTAGAGAAAACATGAGCAGGGGAAAGGGCAGAAGGAGAAGGAGATAACCCACTGAGCAGGGAGCCAATGTGGGACTTGATTCCAGAACCCTGGGATCATGACCTAAGCCAAAGGCAGACATTTAACCAACTGAACTACCCAGGTGCCCTGAAACGAGAGCTTTGAGTTACACACTGGACCAGATGGACTGAACAGATATATTCAGAGCATTTCATCCTAAAGCAGCAAAATATACTTTCTTCCCAAGTACACATGGAACATTCTCCAGAATAGATCACATACTAGGTCACAAATCAGGACTCAACCAGAACAAAAAGGTTAAGTTCATACCATGCATATTTTCAGACCACAATGCTATGAAACTTGAAGTCAATCACAAGAAATTTGGAAGGACCACAATACATGGAGGTTAAATAATATCTTACTAAAGAATAAATGCCGGGACGCCTGGGTGGCTCAGTTTGTTAAGCAGCTGCCTTCGGCTCGGGTCATGATCCCAGCGTCCTGGGATCGAGTCCCACATCGGGCTCCTTGCTCAGCAGGGAGCCTGCTTCTTCCTCTGCCTCTGCCTGCCATTCTGTCTGCCTGTGCTCGCTCTCTCTCTCTCTCTGATAAATAAATAAAAATTAAAATTAAAAAAAAAAAAGAATAAATGCCGGGTGCCCGGTGGCTCAGTTGGTTAAGTGTCTGTCTTTGGCTCGGGTCATGATCCAGGGGTCCTGGGATTGAGCCCCACATCAGGCTCCCTGCTCAGCGGGGAGTCTGCTTTTCCCTCCAACCCTCCCCTTCTCATGCTCTGTCTCTCTGTCTCTCTCACTCTCTCAAGTAAATAAATAAAATCTTAAAAAAAAATGAATGAATGGGTAGAAGGAAATTAAATAATTTTAAAAAATACATGGAAACAAATGAAAATGAAAACATGACAGTTCAAATCATTTGGGATGCAGCAAAGGCAGTCCTAAGAGGGAAGTATATAGCAATACAAGCCTTCCTCAAGAAGCAAGAAAAATCTCAAACACAAAATATAACGTTACACCTGAAAGGGGGGGGGGGGCGGGGCAGCAAATAAAGCCTGAACCCAGCAGGAGAAAAGAAATAATAAAGATTGGAGCAGAAATCAGTGATGTAGGGGAAAAAAAAAAACAAACCCAACAACAAAACAAAACAGTACAACAGATCAACAAAATTAGGAGCTGGTTGTTTAATAAAAGAATTAGAAAGACTGATAAACTTCTAGCCAGACTTATCAAAAAGAGAAAAGACCTAAATAAATAAAAAATCATGAATGAAAGAGGAGAGATTACAACCAACACTGAAGAAATACAAACAGTTCTAACAGAATATCATGAGCAATTATATGCCAACAAATCAGACTATCTGGGGGGAATGGATGCATTCCTAGAAACATATAAACTACCAAAACTGAAAAAGAAAGAAACAGAAAATGTGAACAAACCCATAACCAGCAAAGAAATTGAACCAGTAATCAAAAATCTCCCAGAAAGCAAGCATCCAGGAATGGATGGCTTCCCAGCGGTTTTCTACCAAACATCTGATGAAGAATTAATACCTATTCTTTTGAAACTGTTCCCAAAAATAGAAATGTATGGAAAACTTCCAAGCTCATTCTATGAAGCCTTAATCCCCAAACTAGACAAAGATCCCACCATAAAGGGGAATTGCAGAACAATATCCCCAATTTTGCATGGATGCAAAAATTCTCAACAAGATACTAGCTAATAGGATCCAACAGTACATTAAAAGAATTACTCACATGACAGGTGGGACTTATTCCTGGGCAGCAGAGGTAGTTCAACATCTACAAATCAATCAATGTGATACAGCACATTAATAAAAGAGAAAGGATAAGAACCACACAATATTCTCAATAGATGCAGAAAAGTCATTTGACAAAGTACAGCATCCTTTCTTGATAAAAACTCTCCACAATGTAGGGATAGAGGGAACATACCTCAACATCAGAAAAGCCATATATGAAAGAACCATAGCAAATATCATCCTTAATGGGGGAAAACTGAGAGCATTTCCCCTAAGGTCAGGAGCATGATAAGGATGTCTATCCAACAAAAAGCAATAAGAGGCATCCAAAGTGGCAAAGAAGAAGTCAAACTTCTACTCTTCACAGATGACATGAAATGCAGACTTCACCCAGTCCCAAAAGACTCCACCAAAAAAAGTGCTAGAACTGATACAGGAATTCAGCAAAGTTGCAGGATATAAAATCAATGCTCAGAAGTCTGTTGCATTTCTATACACTAACAATAAAGTAATAGAGAAATCAAGGAATCAATCCCATTTACAATTGCACCAGAAACCATAAGACATCTAGGAATAAAACAAACCAAAGATGTAAAGGATCTGTATTCTGAAAAACACAGAACATTTATGAAAGAATTTGAGGAAGACAGAGAGAAATAGAAAAACATCCCATGCACCTGGGTTGGAAGAATAAACATTAAAAATGTCTATGCTACATCCAGATGGCCAACAGACACATGAAAAAGTGCTCCACATCACTCGGCATCAGGAAAATACAAATCAAAACCACAATGAGATACCACCTCACACCAGTCAGAATGGCTAAAATTAACAAGTCAAGAAATGACAGATGCTGGCGAGGATGTAGAGAGAGGGGAACCCTCCTACACTGCTGGTGGGAATGCAAGCTGGTGCAACCACTCTGGAAAACTGTGTGGAGGTTCCCCAAAAAACTGAAAATAGAGCTACCCTATGACCCAGCAATTGCACTACTGGGTATATCCTGAAGATACAAACGTGGTGCTCCGAAGGGACACGTGCACCCGAATGTTTATAGCAGCAATGTCCACAATATCCAAATTATGGAAAGAACCTAGATGTCCACCAACAGATGAATGGATAAAGAAGATGTGGTATATATATACAATGGAATACTATGCAGCCATCAAAAGAAATGAAATCTTGCCATTTGCGATGACATGGATGGAACTAGAGGGTATCATGCTTAGTGAAATAAGTCAATCAGAGAAAAACAACTATCATATGATCTCCCTGATATGAGGAAGTGGAGATGCAATGTGGGGGGGTTGGGGGGTAGGAAAAGAAAAAATGAAAGAAGGTGGGATTGGGAGGGAGGCAAACCATAAAAGACTCAAACTCAAAAAACAGACTGAGGGTTGCTGGGGGGAGGGGGGACGGGAGAGGGTGGTGGGGATATGGACATTGGTGGTGGGGGGGTATGTGCTATGATGAGTGCTGTGAAATGTGAAAACCTGGTGATTCACAGACCTGTACCCCTGGGGATAAAAATACATTATAAGTTTATTAAAAATAAATAAATAAATTTAATTTTTTTTAAAAAATGTCTATGCTACCCAAAGTGATCTACATATTCAATGCAATCCCTATCAAAATACCACCAGCATTTTTCACAGAGCTGGAACAAACAATTCTAAAATTTATATAGCCAAATTTGTACCTAAAGTAATGTTGAAAAAGAAAATCAAAACTGGAGGCATCACAGTTCCAGACTTTAAGCTGTATTACAAAGCTGTAATCAAGATAGTGTGGTATGGGCCCTGTTTTTGACACAGGGATCAATGAAACAGAAGAGAGAACCCAGAAATGGATGCTCAACTCTAGGGGTACTAATCTTTGACAAAACAGGAAGGAATATTCAATGGAAGAAAGACAGTCACTTCAACAAATGGTGTTGGGAAAATTGGACACTCATGTGCAGAAGAATGAAACTGGACCACTTTCTTACACCACACACAAAAATAAATTCAAAATGGATGAAAGACGTAAATATGAGACAGGAATCCATCAGAATCCTAGAGGAGAACACAGGCAACAACCTTTTTGACATCAGCCACAGCAACTTCTTGCTAGACATCTCTCCAGAGGCAAGAGAATCAAAAGGAAAAATGAACTATTGGGACCTCATCAAGATAAAAAGCTTTTGCACATCAAGAGAAACAACGAACAAAACTAAAAGACAACCTATAGAATGGGAAAAGATATTCACAAATGACATATCAGATAAAGAGTTAATATCTAAAACTATAAAGAACTCATCAAACTCAATACCCCCAAAAACAAAAAATTCAGCTAAGAAATGGCAGAAGACGTGATAGACATTTCTCCAAAGAAGACATCCAAATGGCCACCAGACACATGAAAAAATGCTCAACATCACTCAGCATCAAGGAACTACAAATCAAAACCACCTCACAGGAGTCAGAATGGCTAAAATTAATAACCCAGGAAACAACGGACACCAGTGAGGATGTGGAGAAAGGGAAACCCTCTTACGCTGTTGGTGGGAATGCAAACTGGTACAACCATTCTGGAAAACAGTGTGGAGTTTCCACAAGAAGTTAAAAATAGAGCTACCCTACGACCAAGCAATAGCACTACTGCATATTTACCCCTGGTATTTATCAATCAATCAATCTTTAAAAAAGAATTTTCAGATTGCATCTAAAAGTGAAACCAATCTGTATGCTGCATTATTGAGGCTCACCTAAAAGTGATTCAGAAGATTGAAATAGGATGACTAAAGATCTGCTAGTCAAGGGCAAATAAAGGAAAGCAGGAGTAACAATTTTAATTGACAATGAGGTAGAGGCCAAAAATCTTTAAATGAGAAATACTGCTTACAGTTTTAATTCACAATGAAGAGAAAAGGTATAAGTATCAGGAATTATGTTGTATAATATCATACTCATAAAGCAAAAATTACAAGTCATATAGGGAAAAATAAATTTACTCTTGCAGTAGAGGAGTTACTTTTAATGAGTACTCAAACTTACAAAAACCTTAGTAAATTTTTAAATAAAAATGTTTTGGGGTGCCTGGGTGACTCAGTGGGTTAAAGCCTCTGCCTTCAGCTCAGGTCGTGATCCCAGGGTCCTGGGATCGAGCCCTGCATCGGGCTCTCTGCTCATCAGGAAGCCTGCCTCCCCGCCCCCACCCCCGCCTACCTCTCTGCCTACTTGTGATCTCTGTCTGCCAAATAAATAAATAAATAATATTTTTTAAAAAAATAAATAAATGTTTCCACATAACAAAAACAAAAGCAAACTTCATAAAGTTAAAAGATAAATCTATTGATTCAAGGGCATGAAGAATCCAAAGTGGTCAAGTGACAGTCTTAATTTCCAATTCATTGGAATGTCTCCTATTAGAAGCATTTCTCCCTTTAGAACTAAGACCAGTAGCCTAGTAGAGCACAAGTTTTTAGGGATAGGTAGCAAAAATTTTACTGGGTTACTAGGGATGCCATTTCTATTTCCATTTCTTGATTCCTAGACTGGTGAATGCCTGGTATGAGAGAAACAGCACCCTATATTGGACATTGATTCAGAGTATATAAGCTTCCTGGAAAAACTTTCCCTCAGCCCCACTAGATACTGCCACCTGGCTGGCACTGTAACTGAATCGGAAACGCCATTCCACCATTCTGTCAAATCAGCTACTTAGGATGGTGGGGAACATTGTAAGACCAGTGAATTCCATTACCACAGGCCTATTGCCTAGCTTCATTTGCTATAAAGTTGAGTTCCTTCACCAGAACCAATGCTGTGTGGAATACCGTGATGGTGGATAAGGCGTTCATTGAGTCCACAGATGTTAGTTTGGGCAGAAGCATTATGTGCAAGGAAGGCAAATCCATGTCCAGAGTGTCAATTCCAATAAAAACAAATCGTTGCCTCTTCCATGACAGAAGTGGTCCAATGTAATCAACGTGCCATCAGGTAGCTGGCTCATCACTCCAATGAATAGTCATATCAGAGATGCAGTGTTGGTCTCTGCAGACTGAGCACTTGGCAATGGCTATAGCCAGGTCAGCCTTGGTGAATGAAGTCCATGTTGTTGACCCCATCATAACCTCCAACCTGCCACCATGGCCACTCACTGGGCAAAGACAGCAGTGGCTTGAAGGGGCCAATTGTTATCCACTTATTAAAATCATCCTCTGCTGTGGTCACCCTTTGCTGAGCATTTATACAGGACACAAATATATTCATGTTTTTCACTCATTCAGAGAAATCAACATATCTCTTTTGCAGACTTCCTTGTCAGCAACCTTCTAATCATGTTCCTTCCAAGTCCCTGACCACCCAGCTAAACCACTGGCCACAGCCCATGAATTGGTATATAATCACTCATCAGGCCATTTCTCCTTCCAAGCAAAACGAGTAACCAGATGCACTGCTTTAAGTTCTGCCCATTGAGAGGATCTCCCTCTATCACTGCCTTCATGGATGTACACAGCTGCCCACTTTTGGGTGGTGCCTGCATATCCTGCAGAACCATTTGTAAACCAGGACCAAGTTTTCTCTTCCTCTGTCACCTGATCAGAGGGAACTTCCTATAAAGCCACAGGTGCAGGCTGGGACATTGAAGGTAGGACAGCAGGAGTTAGGACCATCAATATTTGGGCCACTTCTTTATACAATTACTTGTGCTTCCAGGACCTACTGGGATATTAGTCTAGTTATAGTTCTAGGTGCAAAGAGGGGTGGTGGGAATGGGTTCTGAAGAGAATCAGCAGTGTCTTCCAAGGCAACTGTCTTGGGGAAGACCATTAGTTTCCTAGTGCAATGCAGGATATATCTCCACAGAGAGGGGTAGACAGACTGCTTCTACCAGCAAAGAAAGTACAACTGAATTTACAGGCCCAGTGTCCCAAACTTCATCAGGGCATTCTCGTACACCCCATTCCAAATATCAGGATCCCATTCCTTCCTCACCAATGCCTCCACTTTTCAACTCACATTATAATTTGGCTACTAACATGATGAGATTTGGGGTTTGGTTTTCAGCAATCTCAGCTCTGCAGCTACAGGAGTATCTTTCAGCATAGACAGAGAAGCTTTCAATCATTTATACAGTTCTTGGGCTGGGACTCTGAACCCTTCATCTCATCCATTTTCCCCCCACTTTGTTCAGTGACATTAGAAGCAACAGCAACTTCATTATACTCGTTAGTTTGACAAAAATGTTTGAAGGTATCACACACAGTAATCCAGATACTTGCCTCTTGTGTTTGATTAGGAATATCCAATAGTGGTATTTCACATATTCCTATTTTCATATCATGTCACGGATTTTATCATTACTTTTACTCTTTACTACTGGAAACACAATCCTTAGCATCTTTAAAATCTGATCAGATCAGAGAGCCAATTCTAGAAACCCCAGAACCTACTCAGAGAATTCACCCTTAAGATTCTGCTTCCTTAGAACCACTCTTAGTATCAAAATCTGTATTAGTCAGGATTCTCCAAACAGAACCAACAGGATGCATATACACATCTATATATCCATCCATAGCGAGGGAATTATCTACCATTGAGATTAAAAAAGAGAATTTTAAGGAATTGGCTCATGTGATTGTGGAGGCTTCATGAATCCAAAACCTGCAGCACAGGCTGTCAGACTGGAGACCCAGGGAAAGAGCTGCAGTTTGCATCCAAAGGCAGTCTGCTGGCACAATTCCTTTTTGCTATAGGGAGGTCAGTCTTTATTCTATTAAGGCCTTCAACTGATTGAATGAGGCCCACCCATATTATGTAGAATAACCTACTTTACTCAAAGTCCACCAACTTTTTAATATCATCCAAAAAAACACATTCAGAATAACATTTGACCAAGTATCTGAGAACCAACATTGCCCAGCCAAGTTGACACATAAAATTAACAATCACAAATGGTTATCTCTTGGGGAAGTTTATAAATTTATTTAAAATTTTTTGTTTTTTTCTAGGATTATCATATATTATCTTTCTAATAAGTAAATATATATTTTTAATAGTTTTTTAAAAAAAAGATTTGTGGGGCACCTGGGTGGCTCAGTGGGTTAAAGCCTCTGCCTTCGGCTCTGGTCATGATCTCGGGGTCCTGGGATAGAGCCCTACACTGGGCTCTCTGCTCGGCGGGGAGCCTGCTTCCCCAACTTCTCTCTGCCTGCCTCTCTGCCTACTTGTGATCTCTCTCTCTGTGTCAAAGAAGTAAATAAGGTTTTTAAAAAATAAATAAAGATTTGCTTTAGGAAGTCTACCCTAGTAGCATAGCACTCAGAATATACCATTATAGCTGTTGAATACATTGTGTATATTGTGTGTCCTATTGTATGTTTGTCTAATAAACTAGGAAGGCTCTACAGAAAAGAGCCTCCACTTTTCATGTACATATGTTTATCCCAAGCACACTACTCTGCTACAAAGTACACTCAAAGAATGAATGGTGAATAACAGAAAAAATATTACCCCAAATCCATACTATTACTCCACCTACCCATTCTAAACCTGGCCCACTTCTGGGATTTCTTTGACCTCTTCAGACTCCTAGACTAGAAATGGTGACCACGTAGTACGTTTCAAAATTCTGTCAACTTTATGTCAAGAATGCCTGTAGCCCCTGGCCTTTTGCTATCTGTATGTCCACTGCTTTGATTTGAATATCACACTTATAAAACGTGAGTTTTATTTAAAAAGTAATATATGCTTATTTCTGAAAGTGTAGGCCAAAAGAACAGATTTTTTAAAACCATATAATTCTATACTTCATTTAGGAAAAATCAAACATGCAAAATAGCCAGAAAATTTCTGAAGAAAGATTGAAGAGGATGCAGCTCTACCAAACTTTGAAACATATTGTGAAACTATAGTAAATAAAATATGGTATTCCTACTTACATAGACTTAGCTATGATTTAGTCCAAGGTGGATCCAGGTACATTTGAGAACATAGCATATGCTAATAATTGCATTACATATTAGTGGTGGAAAATATGAATTATTCTGAAAAAAAATTAAACTGGATTCTGTGTGAGCTCTTTCCAAATACCGACAACCAATTCAGTCCTCAGATACCAAGGTTCTTGATTCTCCAACACCAACTGTGTATCCAGCAATTCAATCCAATTCTAATTCTACCTGGAATTAGCCCAGACCCTGCAGTGAAGGGCTCAGTCCCAGAAGATTGCCTCCACTTCAGACTCCAGTTACAAGCTCCAGGTCTACATGCTACCTCTATTTCTGTCTGACTTGGCTGCAAATTTGGGGGTTCCCACAATTCCCTCCTCGGGTTTGAAAAAAAAATTTTTTTTAAGATTTTTTAATTTATTTGACAGAAATCACAAGTAGGCAGAGAGGCAGGCAGAGAGGCAGGCAGAGAGAGAGGAAGGGAAGCAGGCTCCCTACAGAGCAGAGAGCCCGATGTGGGGCTCGATCCCAGGACCCCGGGATCATGACCTGAGCCGAAGGCAGAGGCATTAACCCACTGAGCCACCCAGGTGCCCCAGGTTTGAAAATTTTTGAGACTAACTCAGAACTTGGGAAATCACTTCACTTAGGTTTATGGTTTATTATAAAGGATACAACTCATAAAGAAACCAAATGGAAGAAATGCACAAGATCTGGTAGTGGAGAAGAAGCACAGAGCTTCCAAGCCCTCTAGGTACACCACCCTACCAGGATACCAATGGGTTTACCCACACTGGTTATTTAACCATTTTTATAAACTATCATATAACTATGCCTCCCCCAGAGGATGGGGGCATAGGACTGAGAATACCCACTGTAATCACTGTGTTTAGTCTTTCTAGTGACCAGTCCCCATCCTGAGGCTATCTAGAGTTCTCACCTTAACTTACATCATTAGCACAGCTCAAGTATATTCTAAATGGAATTGTTATGGATAACAAAATATAATCCCATCACTCAGAAATAGTTAAGAACTTCTGTGCCAGGAACCAGGGACAAAGACCAAATATATATTTTCATAATACCACAGATTTTTATCACATTCCTTACTAAAATAAATTTCAAATGAATCAAGGATTAAAATGAAAACGAAAATCTTAAAAATACAAAAGAAAACATGGAAGAATTTTAAGAATACGTTTTAAGAGCATAAGGCCTGTTTTACACAGTAGAGCACAAAATCCAATGCCCATAAAAGAAAAAATATATATATACATATGACTACAGGAAAAGAATTTTTTAAATTTTTAATTGGAAAAAAGACATACATACAAACTACTGTACAAATAGTATAGAGACAAGTTAATTGCAACACAGAAAACATAAACAGTTCCCACAAATCCACAAGAAACCAAATAGGAAAGCAGACAAAAGACATGAATAGACAGCTCACAGAAACAGGTCACATCTAAGATACAGGCTCACCTTCACTCTCAATAAACAAAACTTTAAGATACCATTTTTCACCTACAAGACTGGCAAACAAAGAAAATGTTAAATATGTTGATGTATATTCTTCTGGTTCTTTATTGATATACACACAAATATACACACATACACTTGGAAGACTTAAAAACAAGACACTGGACACACTTTGTATATTTCATATTTTCATTTATATACTTCTGCATCTCCCTTTTGTGGCTACATAAATTTGTGAAGCTTTGCAAAAATAAAAATATTCTGAAATTTTTAATATAGTATTTTGATGCATATCCTTGTTTTGGTATAGATACATGGGGAGTGGTTACAAAAATGAGAACGTAAAATTTACGCCATTTAGTATGTTTTTCCCTCTTACCAAGAACACCTCTTTATGTCATTAAATATGCCTTCAACACCTCTGCACAAACTTTTCAACATCCTTCTTCCTGTTTGCCCTATCCTTAGTTTTCTCTCTTCGTTCATCCTCCATTCCACCTCCAGAGTCATCTTCATCACTAGTTTGTGAGGTTCCCACTGCTGGCCCAGATGTCTTAATCAAGACACGACAGCCAGGGGACGCCTGGGTGGCTCAGTTGGTTAAGCAGCTGCCTTCGGCTCAGGTCATGATCCCAGCCTCCGGGGATCGAGTCCCACATCAGGCTCCTTGCTCGGCAGGGAGCCTGCTTCTCCCTCTGCCTCTGCCTGCCATTCTGTCTGCCTGTGCTTGTTCTCTCTCTCTCTCTCTGATAAATAAAAAAAATCTTAAAAAAAAAAAAAAAAGACATGACAGCCAGGAAATACTACTTTTCCAGATTTGTCTCTTGCAATCTTCTTCTCTCCATCCTAAGTATACACCTTTCAATGGGCATGCCAGTTCCTTTCACTGTTGCTCTGTCTGGAATCACTCTCCTAAGTCCTCTTCTTGCAAGACTTATCTATGTATCTTTCAAAATCCCATCAGCCTCATCTTCTCCAAGAAACTTTCCTTGGTGCTCAAAGCTAATATCTCTGTGCTCATTGTACTTCATTTCTCTTAAATATAACATCTTACAATCTATAGTCATTCACCTATTTATAAGTTTATCTCCTTGTAGGCCATGCCTGTTGAGGATTAGGGATGTTTATTTCTATACACACTGGATGGGAATGGGGATAAGAATGAGGAGTGAAGTGGTCCTTGAAGAGTGTTCCAAGCACTGAAAAATTCAGAATGACCAGGGAATGCAGTGAGTAAGAGAAAAAGAGAAAAGGGTTTTAACCCAGAGGGGTAGACACAAGATGTTGCTGATTCTGGAAGCAAATTAAGCGTTTATATTTCAGTCTAAGGTCTTGAGGATAACAGGGATTATAAGCAGAGCTGTGGCTCATAGATTTACTTTTGATAGATTGCTCCAGTAGCAACATGGGGAAGAAAACCAGAACGATTACTTAGGGCACTACAGTAGTTATACAGGTAAGAAATCATCATGGCCTAAACCTGAGTGGTGTAAGTGGGGATGGAGAAAAATGGATATATCTAGAAAGTTAAAGTGTTCAGGGAGTAAGTGGATGTAGGGGGCTGGGGCAAAGGGAGGAGTCAAGGGTGAAATTTAGATTTCTGACCCTCTACTCATACAACACAGCATGACCTTGTTGGTCACTTAACCTTTTGGGGTTGATTTAATCACCTATGAAACTGGCTTAATTATACCTGACCTATTAAATGGCAAAGGATTCATATTAGTGAATGAAACACTACATGTGAAGTCCCATAAGAATTATATAGCTTAAAAAAAAAAAAGAATTATATAGCGTAATTATACCGTATGAATGCAAAAGTGGCAATTACTTCACAGCTTCCATGTTCAGGCACAACACAAAGCATATTACTTACAAACATAATTTCATTTAATTTTTTTTAAGATGTCACTTACCCTTACTTTATAGATTAGGAAATAGAGTAAAAAAAAAAATTAATTTGTCCAAGGTCACCTAATGGTACATATTGTTAAGCTAGAATTCTTTTTTTTTTTTTTTTTGCCAAACTAGAATTCAAACTCAAATTGTTTGACTCTAGGATTCTATTACCACCACCTTGCCTCATTAGAGTTCATTCCTCAAAATTTTATTCTTTATTGAATCCCTCTCAAATCAAATGGCTAAATATCTGCTGTCACCACAACAGCTTCAATTATAATTGAAATGGAGCTGCTCCAAGAACATGACCCTTTCTGTGAAATTCTCCCAAGACAATCTAGCGTTTTCCACTCTACACATATATTAGCATACAGGGAACACTCCCTTGCTACATTCTTTTGCATGGTATAATGAAAACAATTAATTTGCTTCAAAGTGTGGCAGTGGAGACTGCTATATGCAAACAGACTGCCTCTACAGGGATCTGTGGATCTGTTTTGCTGAGACTGTCTGGTGTCATGTTAGTGGAGCTGCCTAATAAAAATTCCATTCAGGGGGTGCCTGGGTGGCGCAGTGGGTTAAGCCTCTGCCTTGGGCGCAGGTCATGATCTCAAGGTCCTGGGATCGAGTCCTGCATCCGGCTCTGTGCTCAGCAGGGAGCCTGTTTCCCCTTCTCTCTCCACCTGCCTCTCTGTCTACTTGTGATCTTTGTCTCTCAAATAAATAAATAAAATCTTTAAAAAAAAAAAAATTCCAGGGGCACCTGGGTGGCTCAGTGGATTAAAGCCCCTGCCTTCAAGCTCAGGTCATGATCCCAGGTTCCTGGGATCAAGCCCCGCATCGGGCTCTCTGCTCAACAGGGAGCCTGCTTCCTCCTCTCTCTGCCTGCTTCTCTGCCTACTTGTGATCTTTGTCTGTCAAATAAATAAATAAAATCTTAAAAAAAAAAAAAAATTCCATTCAGGGGCACCTGGGTGGCTCAGTCATTAAGTGTCTGTCTTTGGCTCAGGTCAAGATCCCAGGGTTCTGGGATCGAACCCCATTATCCGGCTCCTGGCTTGGCAGGAAGCCTGCTTCTCCCTCTCCAACTCCCTCTGGTTGTGTTCCCTCTCTCACTGTGTCTCTCTCTGTCAAATAATAAATAAGATCCTTAAAAATAATAAAATTCCATTTATTGTGTATTTCTTGCATCAATTTTGATTTTTTTTTTTAAATATTGTATTAAAATATTATTGGTCTTGGGCGCCTGGGTGGCTCAGTGGGTTAAGCCTCTGCCTTCTACTCAGGTCATGATCTCAGGATCCTGGGATCGAGTCCCGCATCGGGCTCTCTGCTCCGCAAGGGGCCTGCTTCCTCCTCTCCCTGCCTGCCTCTCTGCCTACTTGTCATCTCTGTCAAATAAATAAATAAAATTAAAAAAAAAAAAAATTGGTCTCAATTACTAAGTTTTTGGTGCCCCTTTAAATTTTGTACCTCAGGAGATCCACCCCCCTTTCCCTACCTGCAAGCACATGCCTGGAAACCGCACAACCTTCATCTCCGCTCCCGTCTCCCCGCTCGTCTGTAACAGTCAATACGTATATCTGCACACACATAAGGTGCTGACACAGTAAGTAACGCTGTGACTCAAACGTGTGCGTGTGCTTTTCCGATTCTCAAGCATAAAGCCTCCTCAGAGCATTACACACCAGGGTATTCACGGCAGCTGAAGAGCAAAAGACCGGAAACAACCTAGGTGTCACCCAGCGACCGGTTAACCCCGTCACTCTCACAGAAAATACCCGCAGCCGTTAACGGGAAGGGGGCGTCCCTGCTCCGACTGATGTGCAAAATCGCTGAGATGGAGTGTAACACACCCAACGTGCGCGTTATAAACCGGCATCCGTGTGGAGGAAATGCTCGTACCTCTGCAGGCTTATTTACAAACTCAGCATCCGAAGTTCGGGGTATCTGAGGGTGACGGCGTTGTCTGAAGGAAGCTGAAGGAAAGGCAAGAAGCCTACTTTTCACCGCACCCTTCGGCACTTTGACTTCTAACATTTTCCTCATTACCTGCAAGAATGAGGCCAAACGTCACCTCGCAGACCGAATACGGGCGCTGAGGACTGGGAAGCACAGAGGAACCGCACGCAGCCCTCGGAATTGGTCATAAAAGGGAGTCAGTCCTCTCCGAGAACCGGATCCCGACTCACTCCACCATCGAAAACCTGCCTCGAGGGCGCCTGCGTGGCTCAGTCAGGTAAGCGTCTGCCTTCCCCTCGGGTCGTGACTCCAGGGTGCTGAGATCGAGTCCTCCATGGGGCTCCCCGCTTCTCCCTCTGCCCGGGCGCTCTCCGACAAATGAATGAAGAAAAACCCGCCTAGAGAGCAGCGCGTCCGGGGCGGGGGGGCGCTCGCCCGGCTTCTCCTCAGCCCACAGCTTGCTAACAAGGCACCGCGCACCCGCCCTCTTTATCTTCGAACCCCCGAGCACTGGGCGAGAGACACTATCAGACGCACCGCCGTGTCCCCACGGCACCGAGACCCCCTCCAAGCACGCAGCAGTCAAGAAAACGCTGCTGACAGGACGCCGAGCGAACCGCGCGAGTCGGGGGAGGGGGGAAGTCCACCCTACATCTGCGGCCGGAGACCTCCGCGAGAGCCGCCCGTTCCGCAGTCACGCCGGGACACGCTTGGCCCACAGGCCCCGCCTCCGTCCCCAGGTCCCGGGTCCGAAAAGCCGGGGCCCGGCCGCCGCCGACACCAACCGCCCGGAACCCTTACTGCCCCGTAATAGAGCCCTCCTACGCGCAATGGCTGCTGGGCGGCCGCGAGGGGCGGGACCGTCGGTGCCACCACCCAGTGAGCGGCGCTAGCCGACCCGCGGCCCAATGGTAGTGCCGCACGGGAGCGCCGGGGGCGGGGCGGGCGCGCCCGACTTTTCCAGAAGCCTCCGGGAGCGCGCGCCTCCTGGCCACGCTGGGCCGGCGTTGGGCACTCGGCGCGCCGCCCGGTCTCTTCCTCTTCCTGTGCTGGTTAGCCATGGCGGCCGTGAAGACCCTGAACCCCAAGGCCGAGGTAGCTCGAGCCCAGGCGGCGCTGGCGGTGAACATCAGCGCGGCCCGGGGCTTGCAGGACGTGCTGAGGACCAACTTGGGGCCTAAAGGCACCATGAAGATGTAAGGCGGGGCCGGCGGGGCGGGGGCCGGGCGGGCACCCAGCGCCATCGCGGGCCTGGCGCAGGGGGCCCGGGCCTCGAGCCGGGCGCCCCCGGGCTTCACCGCTCGCAGCTGCGGTCCTGCTTACCCGCAGACTCCCGGGTCGCTCCTGTTTCCTGCCCCGGCCGTTTCCTCTTGTAATGGATGCCGTTTCTGCGGAGAACAAAGCCGCCCGCGTGCGCGACTCGCTCCGCGCCCGGGGACTCCGGCGACCCCGAGGGGGGCAGGCTGTTTCTCCGAAGGGAGGGCGTGGGCACTGCACCATTCCTGTTACGGGTGGCGAGAACTGGCCGCGTGGCCCCGCTGCCTAGGATCAGGGTAAAGCCCGATTGCAGTGGGACTCTTCAGTTAGGTCCCCGTTGAAAAAAGTCACACTGGTTCTTTTGTGCCTTCGAACAGGCTGGTTTCGGGAGCTGGAGACATCAAGCTCACTAAAGACGGCAATGTACTGCTTCATGAAATGGTGAGAGGCTGCTCTACCAGGTCCAAAATGTCCGGGTTTCCCGCGTTGCGTGTGATTTGCAGGAAGGTTTTTAATGTTATTTTCAACAGAGGGCACGTTGGTCAGCTCTCAGCAGGTCTTTCAGACAGTGGAGGAAGTGCGGTAAGAGCGCTGACCGTACAGTGCCGGGAGGGATCCTGCAGTCACAGCTAAATTTTGAGTGAGTCCCTGTTCTCGCCATGTAAGTCTGTGGTTAAAGGGTTGTAGTTATTAAGATTAACTGTTAAAATCTGAAAAACTAAGTGATTGACAGGTGCAAAATGGTTATACTTTTTCGCCTTTTAAAATATTCATTTCTGTCTTTTAACATCTCTCTCCACCTCCAGACTCAAAGGGAGATAAAACTCTGTTTTACTGTTGTTGAAGTTCACTGACCAAGAGCACGAGACCGTTGAGAGAAGCACTTGTTTGACTCATCCCTAGGTTTCCAGAATCTAGCACTTAAAATCCAAGGAGTCTATTACTTAAAATGCCTGTGTTTTGAGGCTGGGCTTGAACTCAGGACATTGAAAGGCCCTGAGATAGCAGTGGGAAGTTTAACCAAATGAACCACCCAGGCGCTAAAATACAGGGCTTTAATAGTGCTGCACCATGCCTTCAGTACACAGATGTTTGTAAATGTCTTCACTAAGAATTAGATAATCTAGAAAGTTCAGTTTTATTTTTAGTTGGCTAAGTGGTGACCTGCACTAACAGACAATACTTAGAGTCATAGGTTGTCAAAAAGGTTTTATCTGTGTGGCTTCTTTTTTTTTTTTTTTAAAGATTTTATTTATTTATTTGACAGACAGAGATCACAAGCAGGTAGAGAGGCAGGCAGAGAGAGAGAGAGGAGGAAGCAGGCTCCCTGCTGAGCAGAGAGCCCGATGTGGGACTCGATCCCAGGACCCTGAGATCATAACCTGAGCCGAAGACAGAGGCTTAACCCTCTGAGCCACCCAGGCGCCCTGTGTGGCTTCTTTTATTTGAGTTCTTAAATTGTGTAATACAATATAAATTGAGAGACGGGTGCTTGGGTGGCTCAGTGGGTTAAGCCTCTGCCTTTCGCTCAGGTCATGATCTCAAGGCCCTGGGATCGAGCCCTGAGCCCCACATTGGGCTCTCTGCTCATTGGGGAGCCTGCTCCCCTCTCTGCCTGCTTCTCTGCCTATGATTTCTCTCTCTTGGTCAAATAAATAGAATTTAAAATATATATATATATTGAAGAAGCACATGAAACCAATGAGAAATATATAGTATTACTCATGTAATATTCTTGTCCCCCCCAAAATTAACATCACATTTAGGTGAGATAGTTTGCAAGGTATCTGGCCTAGATTCTTAAAACTGTCAGTGTCCCCAAAGAGAAAAGGCTGGAAACTGTTCTAGATTACAGAGAATAAGGAGACTTAAAAACCAAAAGCAGTTCAGGAACACTTTTTGCATCCTTTGTAATTTTAAGAATCCGTGGGTGATATTGGAGACTTAGTGAATGTCCTGTTCTTACAGAACCTTTCAATATTTAGCATTCACTGATGATCTTTGTAATTTTTTGTTCAATTCCAAGTAAACTGGAGACAGATTTAATTTTAGAAGGAACCTGGTTTACTCTCAAGAGTTCTAAAGAAGCTTGCATGGATTTGAAATTATTTCGTACTGTTAACTCTGCATTCTTCAGTAAAACTTACTAGGCCTCAGATTTCCTCATCAGTAAAGCAGAGATGATCTCAAATCTATATGTGAAAATGTTTGAGTTACCATAAATTAATGTGGGAAATAGTTAATGGTGAGTTTTAAATCAGCGTGGTTTGTAGCTGAACACTTGGGCAATTTACACAAATAGATACACTTATGGAGACCTTTCATACATCTTATGGTATATATGGACTATTTCCATTCAAGTATTTTTTTTCTTTTTTACTTTCAGCAAATTCAGCACCCAACAGCCTCCTTAATAGCCAAAGTAGCAACAGCCCAAGATGACATAACTGGTGATGGTACCACTTCCAATGTCCTAATCATTGGCGAGCTACTGAAGCAGGCGGATCTCTACATTTCTGAAGTATACATGATTCTTGTTTCTGTAGTAGTTTATATGTAGGAAATTTGTATAAATTGAGTTGTTAATAATAGCTGTGGCCATGTAGTAGAATGTAAAGAGCAGGGGCTTAATCTGGGAACTAGAACCTATATCCTGGTCTTCATACAAGTTTATTGTGATCTTGGACAGATTAAGGAAACTTCCTTGGCCTGAAAGCTTTTTAAATCAAGTTGCATTTATATATTATTTATATAAATCTATAAGAGAGTGATAGTTGAGATCTCAAAACAGGATATTCAGGACTAGGCGTATTTATTTAAAGGACAAAGCCAACTAAAACATAAAGAATTACAAAATGTTTTTAACCCTGAGTTAGTCTGAGGGTTAAAGCAAACCTTAATAGTAATCCAATGCCAAGAAATTCTTGGGAAGAGAGAAAAAGCAGACCCCTAGTCTCCCTGTTTGTTTTTGTTAGTAAATGATGTGAATCGAAAAGGTAAATGGTCTTCTTGAGTATGGTTGTAAGTTTTGGCTGTTATTCCTTGTGGTTTGCACAGTGAACACCCAAGTGTGCTTTATAGTTCCCTTGGCTTTGAGTCTGTGCTAGAGCAATGTCTGTTCTTTCCCTCTGCATTGAAAGGACTATTTACCCTTTTAAATGTATTCAGAAAGTCAGCACATTGTAATAAAGCATGTGAATGATCCAGAATATCCCTTTAAAATATTTTACCATCTAGTTGAAGAACTCCAGTTAGCGGTGGTTATATAATTGTATATTATAGGGTCTTCATCCCAGAATAATAACAGAAGGATTTGAAGCTGCAAAGGAAAAGGCACTTCAGTTTTTGGAACAAGTCAAAGTAAGCAAAGAAATGGACAGGGAAACACTTATAGATGTGGCCAAAACATCTCTGCGTACTAAAGTGCATGCTGAACTTGCTGATGTCTTAACAGAGGTATGTTAAATGTATGTGTCCAGTGTGCACACCTATACTGAAAACCCCTGGCATACTTTCTAGTTGAAATTACAAAGTGCTACCTAAAAACTCACAGTGTCATACCATGTGAAATAAGTATATTTCTCTTTTTGTGGCATTGAGAGTTGATGTGTGTGAAATGAGAAAAACAGCAGTATACCTGACCGGGTTATAAAGATGTAATCAGAGTTTTCATCAAAGGTGTATAAAATTGAGATTTTATTGTGCAAAAACTTCCTATCCCCAATATTTGTAATAGAATAGTAGGGATGTCAGTTATGTAATTGTAAATTGAGATGTCAAAATTTAAGTGACTTCAGTCCTTTATAACTAATGTATTCTGTTACTGACTAGAAAAGAAGCATAGATTGATTCAGAGACTTTGAAGAAATGTAAATATCTGGACTTCTGCAAATCAAATTCATTTAATGGTTATGCTCTTATTGTAGGCTGTGGTGGACTCCATTTTGGCCATTAAAAAACAAGATGAACCTATCGACCTCTTCATGGTTGAGATCATGGAGATGAAACATAAATCTGAAACTGATACAAGGTAGGTGGTAGAAAGCAATGAAATACTTACAAAGTGTGTTTATAAATTTACAGGCGCTTTATACGTATGTTCATATCATTTGGCTGATTTCTTTTTCTTCGAGTTTATGTGTATTGCCTAGATAAGTTACTTTTTAGTGTAATTTAGTATTTAGTTTGCTCAATTTTGCTCTTGAAATGATGTATTTATAGTTGGAATTATTCTGAAAAGTGAGCTGTGTCAGTGATTTATTAAACTGTAGGTTACAAAGCATAACAGGAGACTTTCAGGGAATTTAGAATATATATTACATTTCAGAAGCCTAATTCGGAAATAATTTTTTAAAGGAGGTCATCACAATTTGAGAGCCTGCCAGTTGCTACTGTTTCTCTGCAGAATTTTCTGTACAAGATAAGCGTTGTTACTTTTGTTTGAATGGCTTGTTTTTGTACTATGTTCTGGGTATTGCTTTTTCATAATTGAACCTGCCTAGATTTAACCCAAAAGCCTTTTTCAAAAACTCAAGAAATACAATGTGAAAATTACCAATACAGTCTCAATTCAGTATTTGAATTTCATTAGTATAGGTTATAAATCATCTGGAACTAAATAACAGTACAAATTATTATGTGTTTCAACAGCTTAATCAGAGGTCTTGTTTTGGACCATGGGGCACGGCATCCTGATATGAAAAAAAGAGTAGAAGATGCATACATCCTCACATGCAATGTGTCATTAGAATATGAAAAAACGTGAGTTTACAGCCCCTTAACAAATGGAATAGAAAGGTGGAGGAGCTGGGTATTTTGGGCAAGTCACTTGTGAGATTTAAGTTTCCCCACTGAGGGCAGTAATGCTTCAGTTGGGTTCAGGTGAATTCTGGAAAACAACCTCTGAAAATATACTAGGGGCAGGATTGGAGCTCAGTGGCTATTTGTTAAATCTCAAGACCAATCCTGTTTCTGAGGCTGCTGGTTTATCTTTTCAAAAAATAAACATTCTTCCCCCCACCCCCCTTCCATAACTTTTTCTTAAACAGAGAAGTGAATTCTGGCTTTTTTTACAAGAGTGCGGAAGAGAGAGAGAAGCTTGTAAAGGCTGAAAGAAAATTCATTGAAGATAGAGTTAAAAAAATAATAGAATTGAAAAAGAAAGTTTGTGGTGATTCAGATAAAGGATTCGTTGTTATTAATCAAAAGGTGAGAATGAAATGAGTCTGTATTGTCCATTTTGCTATTTTTTAAAGTGCCTTTTGTTTTAACTAACTTATTTTTGTTATAGGGAATTGACCCATTTTCCTTAGATGCTCTTGCAAAAGAAGGTATAGTAGCTCTGCGTAGAGCTAAAAGGAGAAATATGGAAAGGTATGCATAGCGTATTACCTTAGTATTGTAAATTTTACTTACTTTGCAAATTAAGTGGGATTACTTCTTTTTTCTGTTCTTACTATTGTGTTTTTCCTTTTTTACTCTGAATAAAATACACAATACAAAATTTACCATTTTACTCATTTTTTTCCAACATAAAATCTAGTGGCATTAAGTTACATACACATTATTGTGCAACCATTCTCATCATCCACCTCCAGAACTTTTTCATCTTCTCAAACTGAAACTCTACTCATTAAATAATAACTTTGTTTCTTTCCCCTGCCCCTGCAAATACTACTATTCTACTTTGTCTCTGTGAATTTGGTATCTTATATTAAGACATCATGCAATAATTGCCCTCTTGTGTCTGGCTTATTTCATTTAGCATGATGTTTCCCAAGTTCACCATGTTGTAGTGGGTTAGAATGCTGTTCCTTGTTAAGGACAAATGATAGTCCGTTGTATGGATATATCACCTTTTGTTTAATGCATTTATCAGTGGACGCTTCAGTTTCTTCCTTTAGGCTATTGTGAATAACGCTTTTCTGAACATTGTTGTATGCTTTCCGTTTTAAACCATGATGTGTGTATGTACATTACCTTAAGAGAGTATGTCAAGAGAGTATCAAGGGGTTTCAGAGAACGACTTTTTCCCCAGACCTCACCACAATGAAGAGCTCTTGTTCATCTTGAGATTTCTTATCAGAGGAGTATTTGCTGACTTTCAAAGAGTGGATTAAATGTGAAGTTAGGAAAAAAGACTAGTTTAGCTGGTTGGTGGTGAATGGGAACATTTAAGTTAAAATAACATTTTAGGATTTTAGTATGTAATTCTGAAAGATTGCTTCCTAAAAATTATTAATAATCTCTTTAGACATAACAGAGCCGCTTACACATCTTCCTTAACACACTTCACTGTTTTAGGCTGACTCTTGCTTGTGGTGGAGTGGCTCTAAATTCCTTTGATGACCTAAGTCCTGATTGTTTGGGACATGCAGGACTTGTCTATGAATACACATTGGTAAGTGTATTTTCTTTCCAAAGATAATGTAATAAATACTGATTTTTGGTTCATGAATTCTTTGGTAGTAAAAATTCATTCACACTTAGGATCAGGTTTTTGCTTTGTGTACATACATTTTGAAGGTTATGTGTAGTAAATGATAAGCCACTGATGGGAAAAAACACATTTCTTTTATATGTGATTTTTTTTTTTAATGAAGTAATTTGCTGTAATATTATTGGTCTGTTGGTCCCTTATTAATATGCTACTTATTCTTCCATAAGCCCTGTAAGCTTTTCATTCTTTGTCCAAACATACCCTGTTTTTGAAAATAATTATCTCTTGTTCACATAGGGAGAAGAGAAGTTCACTTTTATTGAGAAATGTAACAATCCTCGCTCTGTCACATTATTGATCAAAGGACCAAATAAGCACACACTCACACAAATCAAAGATGCAATAAGAGATGGCTTGAGGGCTGTTAAAAATGCTCTTGATGATGGTAAGATCCTTACTGTATTTATGTTCTTTGGCTAATGTGAAAGGCATGGCTGAATACTGTGTTCTTTTTATCAGTAGTTTACACAGCCAGACACCATGCAAAAGTAAAGTCTTCCCTCTAAAATGCCTGTGATGGTATGCTAAGCTTTTTCATAGCATATCATATTTAAAAGTGGGTACAGGTAAATGAGCTAATACTAAAAGCTTGCAGATACTAGTTAAACCGTTTTGCCATTTGATGTGTTGCTTATAGTGCTTTCAAATACAATATTAACATTGTGACTGTAACACATTCTTAGGAAATTAATGATTTTTACATTGTGTTTTATGTATTAAAAATTATTCTACAGCTTTATTTTGGTAGTTGAGCATTTCTCTCCTTCGCCCACCCCCCATAGGCTGTGTAGTTCCAGGAGCAGGTGCAGTGGAAGTGGCAATGGCAGAAGCCTTGATTAAGTACAAGCCCAGTGTAAAAGGCAGGGCCCAGCTGGGAGTTCAAGCATTTGCTGATGCATTGCTCATTATTCCCAAGGTAGGACTACCTTAACAGTCAGTGTTCCTAACTATATCAAAATGAGTTAGCTGATGAAAGTTTTTGATAATGTGGGATCTTTTTCGTAATGTAGATTTTGAGTAAACAGGTTTTATCAACTTTTTCATGAATGTAACTAGAGTTTGGTATCTCTCATCAGTCAGATGTGTTTGGTTCCTCTGGAAGGGATTGAATATCTGAAGTTTCAGATGCAGGAGAGAAATTGTTTTTAGAGGGTTTGGAGTGTAGGGGTTATATTCCCGAGTAAACCTTGCTTTTATTTTTATTCTGTCATGTGCTCATTTGGGGGTATTGCTCTTATCAGTGTGTTGCTGGGCTAAGTGGATTGAGTTAGTAACAAATGTCTGTTCTGTGAAGTGAATGTAAATACCGGTCTGTCTTCATTAAAGGTTTGTTGTTTTTTTGTTTTTAAGATTTTTTTAATATATTTGACAGCACAAGTATTGGGAGCTACAGAGAGAGGGAGAAGCAGGCTTCCCATTGAGTAGGGAACCCAGTGCAGGCTCTGATCCCAGGACCTGGGATCATGACTTGAGCTGAAGGCAGACGCTTAACTGACTGAGCTACCTAGGCTCCCCTTTGTTTGTTTTTCTTAATTGGAATTACAGTTCATTTATTGTTGATTGACTATCACTTCTTAGGTTCTGTCTTTAAAGGATTAAATTTGTTTGCTTTAGGTACTTGCTCAGAATTCTGGTTTTGACCTTCAGGAAACACTAGTTAAAGTTCAAGCAGAACATTCAGAATCAGGTCAACTTGTCGGTGTGGACCTGAACACAGGTAAGAGAACACAGCTATTTGTAGGGGGAGAGCTAGATTCAGGTGAGAGAAAGCCAGGAAGGATAAAAAATGGAGATAAATGAAAAATAAGTTTAAAAAAATGGAGATAAATGAATCTTGGTGTGATGCTTTGCAGTTTGACATCAGTGTTATTAGGGAACCCAGAGTTGTAAAAAATATAAAAATGGAATGACTAGATACAGTAAGGGAATAAGGTAGACATTTGTGTAATTTCAAAGAGGATGGATTTTTAATGTTGCTGAGTAGTAGTAGGTGGTTCAGGTTAATATGGAAGGATTTCATGTTGGGCTGACTGTACTCAGTCTTTTATCCATGACTTTAAAAAGAAAATACATTAGATGATGGTATTCGTGGATGAAAAAAGGCTGAGGATAGCAAATAATGCTGGAAGATGGGACCAAGTCTTAATGAAATGATTTTAAAGTCCTAGTCTTAAATGCAGTCACACAAAATAGACAAGTAGAAAGTGGAAGAGAGAGAACTGAGATGTATACTCCCATGCAGTATGTGTAAGACCTATTGTTATCAATAACATCATTTACATTCAGGTTAATAGAAAAGGTTCCTGGGATGAGGGAAATGATAACCCATTTTGGCCAGACTATAATTCAAATGCTTTTTACTTTAATAGGGACAAATGAGAACGTGTCCCATAAAATAGAGATGATAAATCATTTGGTAACCAAATAGAGCATTACTATTACTAGAAGCCTTCTGAGTAGAGATCAACCAGTTAATCAGAGATGGTATATACAGGATTCATGGTTTGGAGCAACATTGGACTAATTGAGGAAGTCTGGATAATGATGAGCAAATGACAAAATACTCTGTTGTCTTAGCATTCTGATCTTGTAATCTCCTGTGTGGTTTTAAGAAGCCTGGATTTCTTTGCAGGTGAACCAATGGTAGCAGCCGAAGTAGGCATATGGGATAACTATTGTGTAAAGAAGCAGCTGCTTCACTCCTGGTAAGTTTGAGAAAACCAAAACTAAGATAACCTTTAGGGACTCATCATACTCTTTGGTGTTTTCTATTTAATTCCTTTGGTTTTTTGTTGTCGTTTTTTTGTTTGGTTTTGGTTTGCAGAAATGATCATTAACTGAAAGTATAGAAATTAAACTAGCCTCCCATGTTTTGGAGAGGAAAGGAGAAACTTAATTGGATATAATTTGCAGTTTGGAAATTGAGCTGAATTAGGGTTCATATCTCAAATTCATCTGAATTTTCCTCCCCTTTCAGCACTGTGATTGCCACCAACATTCTCCTGGTTGATGAGATCATGCGAGCTGGAATGTCTTCTCTAAAAGGTTGAATTTGAAGCTTCCTTCATGTCATCCGAATCATGAAGACTATAGAGTGATTCTAAGAATATAGCGACAATTTTGTCCAAGCTTCAAACAATTTTCAAAAGCATCTTCTTTTCCCATATGAAAAAAGAGAATACTGACACCTAAATTCTGAAGTTCTGAAATTACAGTATTTTTTTAAATTGCACTGCAGTGTATACCCATCAAGCAGGCCGTTTTTACCCAATGAGAAGGATGTTTGCTTTAGCTAGAGTGATAACAAAAGTCCCATGTTAGTTAAGTATATGTTATCTACCTTGTTATTAAATGTAACTTGAAAAACAAATTGTAATGGTTTAGTAATTTCTTCTAATGGGAGTATTCTCATTTATCCATTGTTACACTTGGAAGTTTTCGCTAATACAAATACTAAAGTAACTTAAAATTTTGAAAGCGTCCCTTTTTAGTAAATTCCTGTGAGTGAAACTATTGGATCTTGAGACTTCTAGTGATTTCCAAGCAGCTGTGCTTAAATAATGCTCCCCAGAAGAGCCGTCGTGAACAGAAGGACGGGGGAGTTGAGTGAAACCCGAGTGTGACGTGGGGAAAAAAGGCCGTCTCACCACTGCTGCCTCCACTCCTTTCAGGCCGCGGCTGAGGGGTGGATTCTCCGCGGGTCATGTCTTCACACCCCCGCGCTTGTGCCCCTTCCTCCCGCGGTTACGGTATGGTCGGTGTATCTCTGCAGCCCCTGGCCCCAAAGTTGTGTGTTGTGAAGCTTTGTGTTTTGGGGGACTTGGCAGCTGCCTAAGTACATGCATAATAAATGTTAAGTTGAAACCTTTTCTCTGATCTCCAATGCTATTCCAGCGCCCGACAAGGGTTAGAATATAAAAGGGAAGGAAATCAAAATGTTCTGTTCATAGGGTAATGAGGGACTTCTGGAAAGGCAGCGTCCCTCAGCGCTGAGCCTGACACCGCTCTTACCTGGCTCCACACGTGTTCAGTCAGGACCCAGCCGTAGCCCCGGAAGAAGTAAACCTTAACGCCAAAAAAAAAAAAAAAAAAAGCTCTGGCCGTACGCACGCACTACGGCGTCCGACGTGGGGCACGCACTACGGCTTCCGACGCGGGGCACGCGGAGCGCATGCGCAGCAGGGCCGTCCTGTGCGCGCGGCTCGTGTTTCCGGCATGGGCCCCTCGCCGCTGGTCCCGGCGCTCTTGCTGCTCCTGTGTGGTCCGCGGTTCGCGTTAGGTCAGTGTGCTGGCCTGACCCTGTGTGCCCCGGGAGACATCAGGAAGGGGGTGGGTTCCCCGCCCTGGTCGGGAGAGAGACCGTGGCCCCTCCGCCCGCTTCCTGGAAGGGCTTGCGGCGGCCGGACGCACCTCCCGAGGCGGCGCGGTGGGAACGGCGTGCACTCCCTTCTTTTTCTCTTTTCTGGACGTTAAGTGGAGGAGGATGTAAAGACATCCCTTCCCATGTGCCCGTCGCGCAGCTTAAAACAGTTGCGAATTGATAGCTAATCTTGATGTTTTGGTGTCGCTCCCACTTTCCCATTTCCCTGCAGCCTTTTTGAAGTGAATCCAGGCATTACACACTTTTATTTGTAAATATCAGCTTGAAAAGCCAAAAGAGAGTCACGAAAAAAATGCTGTCCTCTTTCCCTGCCTTAAAAGGGTAACAGTTCTCGTTAAGTCCCTAAACGTCGGCTCCCCAGTGTCTCTGTTCCGGCTTACGAGCGCTGGTGTCGACATGAAGTGGCGCGGCAAGTGCACGTCGTCTCCTAACTGCCTTCAGTCTGAGGGCCTGCTGGCTCCGTTCCTCTCCCTGAGGTAGCCGAAGTCCCCGTGGGAGTGCGTCAGAAGGAGCGCAGGAGGTTGCAGACAGAAACACGCGAAGAGGGTGCACGCTGCTGCCATAAAGGAACGTAGGGTACTTAGACGTCCTTAAGTAGAAACAGGACGTTCCAAAGTGGGGACAAGTGCGGTGGGTTGGAAATAGCACTGAGCAGGAAGTAAGGAGACCCGGGTCATCTAGTCCTTATTCCCGGCTAACTAGCTTTTCACGTGATTTTTCCTTTTTGGAGTCCTGGGTTTTTTCCTGTTAAATAAGGGGGTTGAATTAATGATACTTTTAATCCTGATTTTCTGAGGTTCAAACAGTGGATATGAAGGATCTCAATCAATTATTTGCTAAGTACTGTGCTCTGTGCTAGATGCCAGGAATACAGTGGCCAAATAGATATAGTACTTTTCTTCCTGGAACATCTAATATAATGGGGAAAATCTGTAAGAAATGGGGAGGAAGAGGCAGAGAAACAACATGAGAAGTATGGATAGACACGTTCTGCGAGTATTAGTGTCTAGGTTTAGGTAGCTGGGACAGAGTTGTTGGGTACAGGAATAGAGCAGTAGGGACTCATCTTTGCAGTAATTGAGTAATTACCATCTGCTCAGAACATTTCACACATAAAATTTTAATTTACACAGCCACACCTATGAAATAGTTAGATGTTATCTCTACTTTGTAGGCAAATAAATCTGCCTAATTTGCCTAAGATTACCCAACAAATTAAGTGGCAGAACAAGAACTTAAGGCCAGATTTTTAAGCCTACTTTTTTTCATTACACCCTTATGAATATTACATATAATCCAAATGTTGCCACTTGTTTAATATATATTCATGTATTACTGATGATGGTTCTTCTTCTCTGCAGGCAATGGGCAGACTACTAACATGGTCCAGCTACCAGGTGGGAGATTCCAGATGGGAACAAATTCTCCAGATGGCAGAGATGGTGAAGGGCCTGTCCGGGAGGTGACAGTAAAACCCTTTGCCATTGACATATTTCCTGTCACCAACAAAGATTTCAGGTACATCAGGTGTTCTTCCAGGAGTGGTAGAGCTTTTTCAATTTTCATTCCTTATATCTAAGAGGAAAGTAGCTTGTTTACTATTACATGTCATCTTTGCAGTAATGCTGTGGGATAAGTGTTACCTACAGTTTTCAGATGAAGAATCTGAAGTTGGAGGTTCACGCTGTGTTAGTGGCAGAGCTAGGTCTGGAACTCACATCCCCCAACTCTTCAGCCAGTGGATTTTCCATTACACTGGGTATAGCACTGAGAATTATGGGCGGAAGTCAAACACTCAACAAAAACCTCTTCCACAGGGAGAAGGAATTGGGAGCAGGGTCGTAGTAGCTGAGTCTCTTAAATTCCCTTTATATTTACTTAGGGAAATGGAGTTGGTCTAGGAAGGACATTGTGGTTCCAGCTCAATCTAAGAAGCCATGCTGAGCTGTCTTGGTCTCCTCAAGGTGGTATGTTTGTGTATGTTTGTGCAGCCTAAAGCAGAAAATGATCCAGAAGATACCTGTAACTTACCTTCATATGATACAGGAGGGGGATGGAGAGGGAGGAGGGGAGTATAAGGAAAGGAAGGAACAGAACGACAAAGCAAACGTGGGAAATGACTTAAGTGTTACATTGTGGACTTAGAAAAAAGTTGATTCGGGGCGCCTGGGTAGCTCAGGTAGCTCAGGGTCCTGGGATTGAGCACGCATCAAGTCCCTGATTGGGCTCCTTACTTGGTGGGAAGCCTGCTTCTCCCTCTCCCATTTCCCTTGTGTATGTTCTCCCTCTTGCTGTGTCTCTCTCTGTCTCTGTTATAAATAAATAAAATCTATAAAAAATAAAAGACAAAATTTTTTTTTTTAATTCAGGAGACACAGACGGAGATGAGCATAAGGGTGGTTGGTGACTTCTCAGGCCCTTTGACTTAGTGATTCCTCCCTTAAAGATTCTCCTTAAGGAAAAGAAAGTCTTCCAAAAACATTTAGCTAAAAAGATGGCATTGTGAACAAATACTAACAACATAAGGATCACTTAAACATGTTACATCAACATCACAGAATACTTAGCAGCCATTAAAATCCTTTTGTCAAAAAGAATTGTGAGATGTTAAGTGAAGAAAGTAGCTTACAAACAATATACAGGGTATGATCCTATTTTTAAAAAATACGTGCATGGAGTGTAAATGTGTTTAAAAAGGACTGGAAGATGTAACATTGCATTAGGTAACAGATTTTGCCCATGTTTTTGTGATGTCCAAATGAGAGTAATTGCACAGAAGCACTTTTTTTTTTAAATTTTTTTAATTAATTTTTTTTTAAGATTTTATTTATTTATTTGAAAGAGAGAGATCACATGTAGGCAGACAGGCAGGCAGAGAGAGAGAGAGGAGGAAGCAGGCTCCCTGCTGCTTGAGCAGGGAGCCCGATGCGGGACTCGATCCCAGGACCCTGAGATCATGACCTGAGCCGAAGGCAGCGGCTTAACCCACTGAGCCACCCAGGTACCCCAGCACTTTTTTTTTTTTTTAGGTAAACACCTTAAAGCTATTTAGAAATCCTGCGGATGGGGCAGAACAGGAAAGGATATGGACGATATATCTTAGTTGATGTAATAATGGATTTCAGTTTTTTTATTTTTACCTACCTCTATTTTCTCATTTTTCTGTAATATGCATTACTTATATGTGCTTTTTAAAAGAATGTTTATTAAAACTTAAGGAGAAATCACTTCAGGTCAGGCTTGCACTATATCATGACAGAAACAGCTAGCTGGGTAGACGCATGTGCACTTTTGTGTATTTCAACTTATGATCTGTTTTGTGATAGAAATCTTTTATATTTCAAATAACACTTGTTTTTTATTTATTTATTTTTATCATCTGTTTATAATAGACTTTCAGCAAGCCTCTAAACGTTGCTTAGAACCCATGATTTATCTCTGCCTCTCTGGTGGAAGATTTTCAAACCGTTCAGACACTCTGAGGTTGGTAAATAGCTATTAATCTGACCTCCTCCATTCTCAGTGCCCCTTTGACAGGTGAACAAGGTCTTCTCAGATCAAAGGGCGGGCATCGACGGGGTACTTTTAGCCCAGTGAAAACAATCCATCTTACCCTGGCAGTTTGCTTGCTGAAATTTGCTTTACCATACCGAACTGTGTGAACATCCGTTCTAAAATTTCAGCACGTTATTTTTATATGATTCCATTTTTTTCATCTGTTAGATGGAAATAGTAACACATTCTGCCTCCCTCTCGTGATTGTTGGGTGAGTAGGTGTATGATGAAGGCCTTTCAGAGAGGAGACCCATCCCCTGCCCCCCACCGCTTAAATCTTCTCAACACCTTTATTCATAATCTCCCAAAACTGGAGATTACCCAGATGATCTGTGCCTGGTGAATGGGTAAGCGAAGTTTGGTTATGATCCAATTTATTGGATGATCCAATTTATGTATGATCAATTTATGTGAATTTATATTCTTGGCGAGGGAAAACCATTGGGACAAAAACAGATGAGTGGTTGCAGAGGCATGAGGGAGTTTTTAGAGGTGGTTGATAGACTTGCTCTCTATCTGGATTGTGATGGTGACTGTCTGCTTTGTCAAAAATCACAAAACTATGCACTAAAAAGAGTGCCTTACTGTATGTGAATTAAACATACAGCCACAGATTTTATTTTATTTTTTTAAAGATTTTATTTATTTATTTGACAGAGATCACAAGTAGGCAGAGAGAGAGGAGGAAGCACGCTCCCCGCTGAGCAGAGAGCCTGATGCGGGGCTCGATCCCAGGACTCCGGGATCATGACCTGAGCCGAAGGCAGAGGCCCCAAACCACTGAGCCACCCAGGTGCCCCCAGCCACAGATTTTAAAAGAAAATCTCCTGCCCGGGCTTTCGTAGGACCTGCTTGTTGCTGCCGGAAACTCTGTGATGTGTGGCTTCGAGGAGACTCTATGAGGTTTTCTGGAGCAAGAGGGGGTGAGAGCAGGACATGGAACCTTATCCTCAGCTTAACCAAGTGAAATATCTCTTTTCAGGGAGTTTGTCAGGGAAGAAAAGTACCGGACAGAGGCTGAGATGTTCGGGTGGAGTTTTGTCTTTGAGGACTTTGTCTCAGATGAGCTCAGAAACAAAGTGACCCATCAGATGGAGGTGAGAGGACCGGGCTTGCCGTGGAGGGAGTGCGAGTGGGTTATGGTGCTTACGGTAGAGCATCACAGGGAAGCCCACCTGAGAGCTGCAGGGGGCGGGCTGGGGGGGGAGCAAGAGAGACCCCCTGCGGACGGTCCGCGGGACACACACTCCTGGTGTTCACACTGGGCTGGTTTCTGCGCACTGAGGCTCAGTAAGAAACCAGATACATGTAGGGTTCAAGTTACTCCCTGAGCTGACAAGAGAACAGCCTGGCACCCCTCCAGTAACAGCAGTGAGGTGACCTGCTTTCAGGGGCTCAGAAACACCCGCACTTGGACCCCCTGCTTCTGAGCCTGAAGTGTCACTCTGCCTCGTGTCTGTCAGCCAGGAAGGTGCCCTTGCGGGATCAGAGAATCTGGCGGTCATACTTCTTCTTTTTTGTAGTCTGTCCTCTGGTGGCTTCCAGTGGAAAGAGCGTTCTGGAGGCAGGTAAGGGTTGGTTCCTGTGCCTCATTTTTTTCCACCCCTGCTGACTCTTATTCTGGAAGCCTGGTTTCCTTTGAGCCCTTGCCCATCTGGGGATACTAAACTAAAAAGGGCATCGGCCAAGCACCCTTGTTTCCTCCGCCCTGATCTTCTTGCCCCTTGCCCATCCCATTCCCCTCTGGTTCACATTTATGCTCCTGACTCGCCTCCGCTCACGCTCCAGGCGGCCTCCTCCGACTTCCTTGCTCCATCTAGTGGTAAAAGCTGAACTCAGACACCGTAGGCCTAGCCGTCCTCCGACTTCTGTGAAGTCCCAGAAGCTTGTCTCACTTCATCCTGGCTGTCAGCCTGCAGGTCCTGGCTCTGGCATCCGAGAGAAACTGGAGCTCCCAGTGGTACACGTGAGCTGGAATGATGCTCGTGCCTACTGTGCGTGGCGGGGGAAACGGCTGCCCACTGAGGAAGAGTGGGAGTTTGCTGCCCGAGGGGGCTTGAACGGTATAGAGCTGGCAAGGCGACTTACCCGTATTCTTCTCCCCATCCTGCCCTGTGTGGGAGCGTTGAAGGGGGGGAAGGGTCCGTACTTCCTAAAACAGTGCTTCTTAATCTGTGTGGCTGGCGGAGGGCCACTTGATACCATTCTCAGTTCTGATCCATCTCAGACCAATAAAAGTTAATAACTGGAAAACTGGAATGAAGAAACAGACGTAAAATTGGTTTTTCTTGGAGATTCTACCCAGACATGTTATATTTCAATGCATATAATCAGAACAACATAGTACAGGGAATAAGAAAAGAATTACCCAGAATCCTTTTCCATAGGCGTGAAGGGACTCCTACAAAGAGCGGCAGTCCCGACTGAACAAAAAGTCAGGAGAAGGAAACAGCAGCTCCGCTGCTTTTTAAATACCAGCCATGCCATTAGTCAAAACTACTGTGATAAATGAGGTTGCTTGTTTATTTATCCAGTCTAAGTCCAATGGACAAGTGTCTGAGCTCTTACTCTCAGTGTCTGTACCTCTCCGGATTTGAGCGGGTAACAGATAGTCTACAGACTGGCTTGAGTCCGAGCCACACCTGGGACTGCACTGCCCTGGAGCAGATCAGGCGGCCAAGGGCTCCGAATGCGGGATGGTGAGTGGAAGGGACAGGCATGGGAAATGAAAGTAAGTAATCGCTCTCTCTCTCTTTTCTCACCACCTCCTGACTTCCTTCTGGTTCCCTCCCTCTCTCTGGCTTTCCTTTTCACAACCCTTCACCTCCTCCCCCACTGTCTCCTTGTGTCCTGGCAGGTCAGGTTTACCCATGGGGAAACCAGTTCCAGCCAAACCGCACCAACCTGTGGCAGGTAAGTCATATGTTCCTCACCCCTGTCCCTTCTCAAAGCATCGACCAAAACCTCCTGAGGCGAAGCATTGTGTTGGGCTGTGGGACTGCAGTGGGCTTTGTGTCCTAGTGGGACAGGAACCTGGTAAAGCAAAGGACATTGTGGTAGGTCTACATATCGAAGAGTTGCAGAAGTTAGTGACTGCCTGAGCGTGGTGGGGGTGACTTCATGGAGAAGATGACATTTGAGCTGATGGAATAGGAGTTTGCCACATGAAAATTGGAGGAAAGGGTGTTCACAGCAGAAGGAACAAAGTGAGTGTCAGCATTGTATTGGAAAGGATACCGTGTTTTCAGAAATGGGACAAATTCAGAGAGGCTGGAGCCCAGGAGGTATAGGAGATGAGGTAGACAGCGGGTTGTACGATTTTCCCCACAGGCGGTGGGGAACTGGTGAAGGATTTTATTTTTTTTTTTATTTTTTTTTTTTTAAAGATTTTATTTATTTATTTGACAGAGAGAGAAATTACAAGTACACTGAGAGGCAGGCAGAGAGAGAGAGAAGGAAGCAGGCTCCCTGCTGAGCAGAGAGCCCGATGCGGGACTCGATCCCAGGACCCTGAGATCATGACCTGAGCCGAAGGCAGCGGCTTAACCCACTGAGCCACCCAGGCGCCCCTGGTGAAGGATTTTAAATGGGACTCACAACATCATTCGATTTGGGGAGGATGCTAGTCACTCATTGGTGCCTAAGTGAAGTAGAGCTGCAGTGGGGGCAGGGGTGGGAGCTGTCTCTAAATTTGAGGCTGTGGCAATGGCCCAGGGGATTATGAACACGTGAATCAAGTAGAAATGGGGTGGAGAGGAAGCCAAATGGGAGAGGCATGGCCGAAAGATAGACGGGGTTTGGTAATTAATCAAAGTGGAGATGTGGGAGGGAGTTGGATTCAAGCATGAAACTAAGCTTGGGCAACAGGGTTATGGTGCTACCATCATCCAGAACAGATGGTATGCAGTTGGGGTCAGAAGGATAGAACGTGATGGGTTTAGCATCAGCTTAATTTAAGGTACCCTTGGGTCGTTTATGTGCTCAAACATTGAAAACATGAGTCTAGATCTATGAGTCTGAATCTTAGGACAGAGGTCTGGGTTAGAGCAAGTGGTTTGAGAGTCAGCAACATCTATCTTAGGCAAGAATGTTATTCCCCTGGGAATCCCTATAGAGTGTGGGGGGGCAGGCACAGCATCCGCATTTCAGGGGAAAGCATTAAAGTGGACCTGAGGGCTAAACTGATCTTTAGATGATCTTGGGATCAGAGCTTTGCAGAAAGACACATCTGAGGTATTCGCTCTGTTGTCTTTGATAAGTTAACCACGTTGAGCCTCAGTTGCCAGTTTCTTAAAAGGAGAAAATACTCGCCTCACAACCGTGCAAGGATGAAATTAAAAGAGAGAAATGTGGCAGCCGGAGCAGAGTAGCTGCTGAGTAAATTATTACCCCTTCATCTTCCTTTTAGTGAGATCAGCTTCTGTAGAGTAGGGGGACCTGAACCCCAGTTTTACTGAGAAGATTGAACAAACTGCATTGGCAAATACAGGTTCCTTTCCAAGCATTTTGGTGATAAGAACAGATGGGGACAGTAGAGTCAGGTCAGATGAGGGAGAGTTAAACTGTTGGGGGTAGAAGGGGAGGAGATGGTGCAGGAGAGCACAGGGCAGGCATCAGTCGTCCTTGAGAAGGGAGGTGGTGCTGCGCGGAGAGGAGGAGCCTCCCCAAGGCACTGAAGACCTGGCGTTCAAGGCTGAGAGGTGGAAGCTGCTGCAAGTGGAGAAAGTGGGAGTGGGATGGGCTTGACGTAGACCACTATGGGCACAGGGAAACCACACATTTCCTAATCCAGCCAGGAGGTAAGGGTGGAGCCCGTGAGGAGACAGGTTTGGGAGCTCAGGATGGGCATCTCAGTACACTGCCTCATGCCCTTCATCCTGCCCCAGGTGACCTTGGTTTTCCTCCGGGCAGGCAGGAACACCCACCTTGGAACAGGATGGTAAATGTTTGAGCTTAAATTTCTCCCCCTCAGGGAAAGTTCCCCAAGGGTGACAAGGCTGAGGATGGCTTCCATGGAGTCTCCCCAGTGAATGCTTTCCCCCCCCAGAATAACTACGGTAAGATCTCCCTCCACGTTGCTGTCAACACTCAAATTGGTTGGTGGGATCACTCTGCCTGAAGGATGAGGCGAGAGAAACACCACCAGGGAAGCATTTGATACCTATGGGGCAGGGGAGTGGGGGATGGTGCTGCCCAGCCTGGGACTGACCCGCCTGCTGTGCTGCAGGACTCTATGACCTCATGGGCAACGTGTGGGAGTGGACAGCATCTCCATACCAGGCTGCTGAGCAGGACATGCGTGTCCTTCGGGGGGCCTCCTGGATCGACACAGCTGATGGTTCTGCCAATCACCGGGCCCGGGTCACCACCAGGTGAGGAGCTTGGTAGCTGGGGTCTGAAGGTCTGGGTCCTGTTCTCTCAGAGCACAGGCAGCCCCAGAGCTGGTGCTGCTGCTGCTTCCACCCCTCGGTCTGCACCCCAAATTGTGGGTAGAGGAAAGAGAATAAGCAGCATTTGCCCTGAGAAGCAGAAGAACCTAGGTCAACTTGCACCTTTTCTTGCCATCTCTCAGCAACCAGAGAGACTTTGTGTCTCGCATCATAAGGGTTTCTCCTCTCGTCCTCATAACTAGGTGGCAGAGGCAGGGGAGGGGAATGGCCACATCAGTACTAGGTCATGGCCCGTGGTCATGGAAATGCTCACTCTTCAAAGTGGAAAGCACATGAAAAATCATTTTCTATAACCATTTTACTTCACAGTCAAAATAGGTTCACAGAGGTGCTGGGACGTGCTCGTGTCACACAGATGGGTAGTGTTGGTGCCTGAGTGGTAGAGTCCCAGGCTCCCGAGTCCCCTGCTGGGACTCTCTGCTTTGCTCATCTGTAGGGTTATTTGGATGATCTCCCTCTGACTCCTCCCATTCCTGGGTTCCATAAGGACCAGAAAGAGACCACAGTTTCCGTGGCCTCGGGAAGTCAGGTTTGCAGCTGGTTCTTTTGGTACATTGAGGGCCCTGGCTTTCCCTCCCCTCCTCTTCTACAATAAAGTAGTAGAGAAAGTACTGCCTGGGAACCAGGAAGCTGGTTTGCCACTGAATCTCTTGTGCCCGTGAAGCATTGGTTGGCCTTGGCCAAGACATTTGAATCTTCCTGGTATCTGATTCTGGGTCTGTAAAGTGGTGAACAAACCTGCCTGCCGGAAGGTTGAGAAACGGCAAATGCAGGAATATATGTGAAAGTCCTTTGAAAAGTATGAAATACTCATTGGCACATGATATTCTCGCTTCTTACTGACAGGTTTGTCTTGGCTGAGTTATTCTGAACTGTGAGCAGCCGAAGCTACTAGTCATTGCCTTTCTTGCCTTCCAGAGCAGACGCTCAAGGCTACGCACTCCCACTTCCTCCACCCTTTCCCAGGTCCCTTCTTACCCTTTTCCCCAGGAGTGCGCTCAAACCAGCCTTCTTTCTAGTCCCTGCCCTCAGTCCTTAGGCACCCTGGACCACAGCCCTAGGAGGTGGAGCAGGAAAGTTGGGTAAGGCTCCAGGCCCCTTTCTCAACGAATGTCCATTCTCTTTCCTCTTCTCTGGTGGCAGGATGGGCAACACTCCAGATTCAGCCTCAGACAACCTAGGCTTCCGCTGTGCTTCCAGTGCAGGCCGACTGCCTGGGGAGTTGTGAACAGCCACGCAGAGCCGAGAAAAGCCCGGTGGTACCCGTGTCACTCCCACACAGCCACACTCCACACAGCCAAACTCCAGGCTCTTCAGCTTTAGCCTCAAGAAGGAGTTCCCTCCCCTTACCCCATCCCTCTGTGGCAGACATCTCTCATCAGGCCAGGAGAGGACTCTGACCTCAGAGGAGGGGTACCGCTATCTCTTGAAGAAGGGGCCTGACTCAGGGATAGTGGCCCGGGAGCTGGCCGTTTCTCATAGAGGTCAGATATTAACCATATAGGGCCAGTCCTTAAACATCTGGGGCAGAATGCTCTGAAAGGCCCGTCGTTAGAAATTTTTAAATTTGTTCCCTCTCCCTTTCTCAGTGCCTGATGCAGGGATCCCACATTGTTTTCCGAAGACAGAATTTCCCCATTTTTCTTTGTTTCCCAGCGAACTGCTGTAGAAGGAAAATCGTCCTTCATTAGCCTCATTTGTGGTGTTTCATGTGCCTTTGAGAGAACCTGATTTCCGCTGTTGGTCTGTAGAAGGCGGTAGCTGGGCTCTTTAAAGCACAGTGTGAGTCTTAAAAAGGTCTAGGAGAACTGAATTATGGACTAGACAAAACTACATTGTGGGAGTCACAAAGTAAGTAACACTCCAGAGAAACAAATACCAGAACCTTCCTTTTCTATTATTAATTATATGAGGGCTTCCATATGCCTCTAAACACATGTCCCTGGAAAGGAACCTGCTCCCATGGTGTCGGTGTTGCGGGGTCAGTAAAATTTCCACAATTGTGTATCTCAGACTGTCCTCTCTTTTACCCTCCTCCTGGAACCCTAAGGGAAGTACCTGTGAGTGTCAGGAACTCTGGGTCTCGGGGAAGGACCTGAGATGGTGGTACAGCTGGGAAGGAGAGAAGCAGGAAGGCTCTCAAACCCAAATACCAGTTGCCCCTCCCCGGACCTGGCCCTGACCACACTTACAACGTGTGATGGGAGCACCCTGCTCTTCCTGTGCAGAGCCTCTGAGAGGGGATGGTGGCCCTAGTGCCAGGGGTCCTGGCCAGGGCCAAGTGCCCCCTGTGGATAGAGGCCTGGGCATGGTCTTACTCCTCAACTTACGTTTCTGGGCTTCCCCCCTTGCCTGTCGCCCACCCTACCTACCCCGCCTGCCAGCCCCTCAGTAGTCTTCCTCAGCCAGGGAAAGGAGCACAGCCTTGGGTGTGTTCTCGAAGAGGGCAGCCCGGTTCTGCTGCTGTCCCTTCTTCACCCAGTGGCCATACATTCGGAAAGCGTAGGCGTCGATGAGTCGGCGCAGAGGCCGGAGGGCATAGGGGTCACGGATGACGATCTCCCGGGTCACAGGCTTCACCCGGCGGTACTGGTAATAGATCCGCACTGAAGCCAGTACTGTCAGAGCGATCACCTGTGGAGAGCCAGAAGTGAGAAGCTGGCCCCAGCCCCGCCAGCCTGTCTCCTTCCCCCTCCGAAGCAGAGAGTCCCTGAGCTCGTTTGCCATGAAGCCTTGTGTTCCTACTGCTGGGCGCTTCCTCGTGTTCTCCCTACATCCCAACCCCTGCGGCATCTGCAGAGATGTAGGCTGTAGGAGCCAGATGGAGCCTTCTCTGAATTCAGAAGTTGAACTGGAACCATCGCGGGGATGGGTGGAGAGGGGAAGGGCAGGTGCTCTGGAAGCCCTGTGGGTGAAACGAGTCCCTGGGGGAAGGAAGGGGACTTGGAGGCTTGGGCTTGAGGAGTCCTGCCCCGGGGCCCTGGGTGGGAGGAGCTTCAGTACCTTGAACTTGCCCCGGGGGCTGAAGTGGCGCACTTCTTCTACCACATACTGCTGGAAGAAGGGATGCGCTAAGGCCTCTTCTGCTGAACAGCGGCCCTGGGGGTTCACCACCAAGAAGCGGGAAACCTGAGAGAACAAGGAAGGGAGCTGAAGACACCAAGGCAGGGTCCCCGCTACACTTGACGAGACAGAGGGTCTTCCCAGCAGGGTCCTCCATTCTGCAGCACGATATGCCCCCCACTCCCAGCAGGCCTGGTCTCTCACCAAGTCCTTCACAGTGTCTGAATAATCATCCCATTCAGGCGAGCCGAACTGGTAGTTGCCACTCATGATCATCCTCAGCATCAGCATCTGTTTCCGGTGCCAGAAGGGCGGGGAGCCGGCCAGCAGGGTGTACATGATGACCCCGGTGCTCCACCTGGCACCAGGGAGACAGGGAGGAAGGCGGCTGTGGCTCCTGCCATTTCCTCCCTCCATAACCAGGTGCTCCGAGCCATGGGGACTCCCCTGTCACTGTGGGTCGCTGTCTTCCCAGTGTACTCACATGTCCACCTCCTTCCCGTAGCCTGGGTGGTCATCGTTCATGGAGCATTCGATGATCTCAGGGGCCAGGTAACTGGGGGTCCCACAGACCTCTGCAGGAATAGTTTCCATCGGGATAGGTCAGCAGGGGGCACTTGGAAGGGGAAGGTCCAAAGAAAACAATGGTGACGTGGTGATAAAAGTGACCGGGTGCTTGGGCTGGGATTCTTCTAACACTGACCAACTGCAGGACCAAGGGCAGGGACTGGGTGCTGGCTCCTAGGACCACCTGCCTGGGCCTGTGGTTTCGTGGCCTAGAACACCAGCAGTGGGAACCTGGCCCAACCCTGGGATGAGGCTTACCCGAAAAGACACCTAACCTGAGACAGGAACATTTTTATTCCGGGGGAAGGGGGGAGGACTTGGAGGAGAAATGCAGGCATTTTCTGTTCCTGGAAGTGTGGATGAGAGAGCCTGAGCCTCTGACATAGGTCAAGGCCATGTTACCAGACCTCGCAGCTTCTCTCCTGGCTCCAGCTGGCAGGAAAAACCAAAGTCGGTGAGCTTGATGTTCATGTCATCATCCAGAAGGATGTTCTCAGGCTTCAGATCCCGATGCACAATGTTGAGTTTGTGCAAGTTGCGGATAACCTCCAGCAGGGCTCTCATGATCTTCCTGGGGTGGGACAGGCACGTGTTACTCTTCGCTCCTCCTCTGCAGGGCCAGGTCTCCCAGGAGGGAGACGAAAGCCCATGTACCTGCCGGACTGCCAGTGAGGGAGGGCTCCGGACAGGCTGGCGGAAGGCTGTGGAAGCCTGCAGCACACCCCCAGCCCAGACAAACGCATGCTGTGCCCCCTCCAAGCCCTGGGTGGTGGGACCACTTGTGCTCTGGGACAGGGGGTGGTGGTGGGGGCAGGTGGATCCTTACCTAGTTTCCTTCTCACTCAGAGTGACCTTCTCCGTGAGGTAATCGAAGAGCTCCCCTCTCTTCATCCTGTGGGGACAGAGTGTTTGTGGCTGGATTGGTTCCAAGTCCACCCCTCCTTATCGTGCTCCCAGGGACCTATTTCCTACCCTCACATCTCCAGAGACAGGGTGGGCCACGATAAAGGACCAAGGGCTGCAGGGAAAAGCTGGGGACGTGAGTAGAGCCGTTGTCTAGATTAAGAGAGCGGGGGGGCTGAGGGGGTGGGATGGCAGCAGTGTCGGGTCCCCCCATCTGTGGAAGTCCCAGCCCAGACTGGGATCTGTCAGTGTCAAAATCAGGGCTGAGGGGTGCCTGGGGGGCTCAGTGGGTTAAAGCCTCTGCCTTCAGCTCAGGCCATGATCTCAGGGTCCTGGGATCAAGCCCCACATCGGGCTCTCTGCCCGGCAGCCTGCTTCCTGCGCTCGCTCTCTCTGTGCCTACTTGTGATCTCTGTCTGTCAAATAAATAAATAAAATCTTTTAAAAAAAATCAGGGCTGGGAGGTGAAAGAGGGACCCCGAGCCACTGGTCCAAGGCCCCAGATGCAGAGCAGAAGGACAGGAGTATCCTGATCTTTCCCAGGAACGAATGGTAGAAGCCATAGTGCAAGTGCTGAGGGAGCAAAGTCTGCTTATTTTGGGATTAAGAATTATGGTTCAGTCTTCTCACTTCTTGGGATGACGTGGAAAGAGGTCGCTGCTAGAACAATCTAGTTACACTCTGGAGGGCAACTCAGGACAGCATTAAAAATAGCTTCCCCGAGCGACTTCTTCAAAGGTTAGGGATATTTGAGCTGCCTCAAGGGTTCTAAAGGACCATGTCACTGAGCAGAGTTGGGACAGCTGCGGCCGGTTAAGTCTTGGGGGTCCTGGGAAAGTCTCCCCTGGTTAAATAGGAAAGATGCGTCCTGCCCCCTCCCAGCCACCCGTCTGGGGAAATCGGTTTGATTCCTAAGGCACAAGGGATTTGGCCCATGGCACAGAGGCAAGAAAACCCTTGAGCTTAGCTGGTGGAGGTGGAAGGGGGCCCCTTTGAGGAGATAACCTAGAATTCACAGCGGTGAAACTTACTTGCATGATACCTGTACTGTGTTCCTAAAAAGCAATGTGTGAATCCAGTTTTTATCATTCTAATTCCATTTTAAAGACACTAGGAGAATTCACCATTAGCAGCTGCAGAAAGATTTACCAGTAAAACTGGGTACTGTGCAGGGTGCAACGGGCTGTGGCTTCCTGGAGGTGGCAGTTGGACAGTACACACCGGCCAAGTTACACTGTGTCTCCGAGCACAATAACCCTGCTCATACTACAGTATGGCTACAGTATGAAACATTCTAACAAGACAAAATCTACTTGAGTAATTTCCTCAGGTAAACCCAGTCCCTAAATTAGCCATTATGTGTGGAGAAATCAAGACGCCCCCACAGGAATGATGCACGCAGGGAGATTGACATTCTTCGGTGAGGACTCAGGGGAGTTGGGGAACAGGGAGCTGGAGGGCTCCCTTCCCTGGGACGCTTTTCTAATAATGATAGTAAGTCTGAATGCATTGTTCATAGAGCACTTTGTGTGGTTGGAATTTAATGCTGAGAGCCTGGGAGATAGAGAGGTTGGTGTCATTTTTCCTTTCTTGAGAAAACAGAGGCTCTCAGAGCTAACACTGACAGGAGCTCATCTTGTGAGCCCTAGTGGTGCAGAAGCAGGGGGATAGTGACATTGATGATGACAAGGAAGATGTCATTCTTTCAGCCACACCCCAAATATAACCTTTACCACCTGCTTTCCTGGGCCTCTTGCACCAATACTGAGGGTCTCCTCCTTCCCACTCTTGCCTCCTCACAGTCAGATGGATGCTTTTCAAAAGTAAATCAGATCCCATCACCTTCCTGCTCACATCCCTCCAAAATCCTGACTCTGGCTAACATGCCTGCAAAATATGGTGTTCAGTCCAGACCAACCTCACATCCTGCCAACACCACAGGCTTGCTCCCTGCCCCCACCCTGGCTTCCCGGAACATGCAAAGCCCACCCAGCAGGGCCCTTGCTTTGGCTCTTCCTTCTGCCCTTCTGCAGAGCCTTCTCCAGGTCTTGGCTCTGATCCCTCCCTCACTTCGTCTGTGTCTCTAGTTAGGTCACCTTCTGGAGAGCGTTCCCTGGCCGGTCGTTCCATCTAAAGAAACCCCACCTCTCTCTAAGCCCTGTTCTGGCTCATGTGTCTGTACATGCACGTAACTGTGCGTGTGTTGTGGCTGACTTTATTGCTTTCTCTTCACTCTCTGAAAACCCTTCCACAAAGTCAGGGACCTTATATGTCTTGCTCATTGCTGTGGCCTCCGTGTCTAAAGTGAGGGTTGAAGGACCGCTTGTAGAAGGACCGCTGTAGTAAATAATTCATAGCATTTACATCCTGCCATTTGCTGTGCTATTATTACTTCTGCAATACCCGTGAGAAAACAGACACTGAAAGAAATCATTGGCTTCTACATGGTGGACACAGGACTCGAGACCTGGCAGCCTGACCCCCGGGGCTGATCTCCCTAATGCACTGGAGATCGTATTTGGCCTCCACAGTGTCGGGAGCTGACTGTTGGGCTCCAGGAAGCACTGGATAGGGGACCACTACAGGAGGTTCTCCGACAGGCCCCAGGGTGTGGCTGGCTCTGGGGCTGGGTACTTACAGATCAAACACCAAGAAGAAGAAAGTGTTGGTCTCATAAGTGTCCTTCAGCTGTACTGAAATGGAAATGACTAACTCGTGTCAGGTAGCAGAGGAGCCTGGGCAGAGCGGCAGCAGGGGTAGAGGAGCAACAGGTTTAAAGCTGCTTGGACCGACCTCAGAAGCTGGAAGGGGCGTCAGAATACCGTTCGAAGGAGGACCGCTAAGGGAGGGACCCGCCCAGGGAGGACTGCTAAGGGAGGGACCCGCCCAGGGACTTCACGTTCCCATTCCCAACCTGCAGCCAGCCCCAGCCCTGCTTGCAACCCCTTCCGTCTGGCTGGAAGAGGAGGCTTAGAACTGAATCTCCGCAGCGGAGAGCATGGAACTGGGAGTCTCACGCCTCAGGGCACCGGGCTGGCGGGGTTTCAGGGGCAGGAGACACGCCGGTGGGGCCGCGATCCTGGACTTGGGTTAGTAGAGCAGAGTCATGGTGGAGCACCGTGCTGGGGCCTAGGGCCACCACTCACCGATATTGGGGAGCCCTGAGACCTTGTGCAGGATGTCCACCTCCTTCAGTGTGGCCTCCCGCAGCTCCTGCACCTCCTTAGGGCTGAAGCTGCCTCCGCCAGTGATGTCAATGATCTTCACAGCGTACTCCTGGCACGTGGGCTTGTGGATACAGCGCCTGACAACGCTGCTCACTCCTCTGGGGGTGCGGAGGACAGGTGGTTCCAGGGCTCCCTCACCCCAGGGAGAATCCCAGGTCTAAGCCACCAAAGAAATGTCCTTTCTTGCCCACCACCTCCCTGTGAGCTTGGGGGGAGGGTGGGATGAAGGAGGTAGTTGGAGGGTGATTTGTCTGGAGCTGCTTAGTAATAAGCCTGGTCTTGGGACCCCTGACTCCTAGTTCAGTGCTTTTTCTCAGCACTGAAGGCCATAATCTTCCCTCTGACCCCTGATCTCCGACACTGGCACAAAACTGGGTTTGGATGTGCTTGTTGACAGCACCGGGACAGCTCTGCTGGGAGAGGTCTCTTACCTGGATGCTTCTGTACCTTTCTCATCGGTCCTGGTTCAGGAGGGCAGGACCCAAACTAAGGGTTTCTTCAAGGGGATAATGCTTTGGGGATGGAAAAGGGGCCATGGAACCTGCTGGAGCCTAAGACAGCACTTCCTGGGGAAGGTCTGGGCCTTACCTGCCCAGGATCTCCTTGGGCTCATAGTTCTCATAGAAGCCCTGTGCTGAGTACGAGTCTGGCAGTGCCTCGTCCCGGGTCATGCTCAGCAACTTGGGGTGATTCTCAGGGGCTCTGAGGGAGAAATAGAAAGACGCTGTCAACTGAATTCTACCCTTGAAACTAATATTACACCAGGTGTTAACGAAATTGAATTTAAATTAAAAAATAAAAAAAAGAAGCAGCAGCAGCTGTTAGTCCTCTTGATCTAGGTGGTGTGCCCTTTGAGGGCCGGGCCCTTTCTCACCCGTCTGTATCACCTGGCACAGAGCAGCCCTATTGTGAATGCTCCAAACACCTGCACCTTCCCACTGGCTGTAAATTTCTGTGAACCCCAGGCAAGCACGTGGCTCCTGGAATGTTCTGGCTGTAAGCTGCTGTTCCGACAGCAGGTGGTCGGCCAGGCCTAAGCCCAGGCTGGAGGCAGGAGGTTGGGCCATCAGCCCTCAAGGTCAGCTCTCACAAGGCTGTCACACCCTTGAATCTAGAAAGAACTCCCGAGAAACCTTCAGGGGACAAATTAAAGGGCTGTCTCCTCTCTTTGAGGAGATGAGGGTGGTCCTGCTTTTCCTCTGCTTGTTCTCTGCACTTCTGAGAGATGAGAAGCTTCATGATTTCCCTTCTTGATATGGCAGTCCTATAGCCTTTCCCGGCCACCTGCAGTCATAACTGTCCTCTCCTGGAAACTCCCCTCCTTCGAGGACACACTTGCTGTGCTTCCCACTGTTCCTTACTCATTCTGCCCTTATCCAGGACTTTCCTAACCTTCTCTCCTCCCTCTTGTCCTCTCCTTCCACCCTCCCTGCCTGCCTGCCTGCATTCTGCTGTCCCTCGCTCCATGTCTCTCTCTCTCTCTTTCTTCCTCTTCTTTCTTCCATACTCCTCGAGAAGCCCTCTGCCTGGTGCTCAGAGGGATGCAGAGCTTAATGGTCCCAAGCTCTGGTGTCACTCATCAGTGGGTGGCGTCACCTCCTCCATTCGACTGATCTTATCCGGGATGCCCTAGCCATTCCTCCCCACCTGTGCCCAGTGCTGCTCCCTGAATATGAGTCAATGGTTGGAGGTATCCCTTTGGCTCACGGTCCTGATGGCAGAGTGGACCTGTCCTCAGAATGCCCCATGTCCTACCAAAATATTGGCCAGTGAGCCCTGTGGCAGGTACTGCCTTTCGGGGCACTACCAAGCCAGGATATGCAGGCCGGACACAGAGCTGCTGAGCTAGCTGGCTTTGCCACAGGAATATGGAGGCCACCTACCCACCAGGCCACCTAGTACTCCTACCTTTGATAGAGGATTTGAGGGATGGAGAGAATCATCTACCGACAGGAGGAGGGGCGGACAGAAAATGGGCACAAGTTCACACTCAATAGGGCCAAACCGGCCTCTAGTCTCACTTCTACTGCCCTTTCTGGGCTCAGGAAGGCCTGGTCTATCCAAGGGGCCAATTTTCTGACCAGCCAAGTGGGGCTAGCTGTTCCAGGATGCCTGGTGTCCCCACTGCTGGGTGCCTGGTTACCAGAGGAAGAATTAGAATAACAACAGTCTCCTTTGCCAAGAGCAGGTGCCCGGGCTGCTGCAGGCTCCCAGTCAGCAACCCCAGCTGAGCACAGAAATGTCTGTTCCTATAAAAACAAGCCTATTTCCTGCAAGTCCTTTTAAGCTCCCAAGATGGGCATCTGTGCCCCCACCTGCCACGACTGGGTAGCACACCGTCTCTCCCTTTCCCCAGCCCTCCATAGGCAGAGGGTGTATCTATCTGGACCACCACCCCACCCCCAGCCCCGGAAGCCATCCAGGCTGGGGTCTCCATTCCCCGGCATGAGGAGCTTCACAGACTTCTGGCTGCACTCACCTCTCCTGGGGTGGGGCAGGAGGGCCAGCCCCTTGCTCTAGGCCTAACTTGGGCCATCTTTGGGCCTCTGTCCATGGCCTCCATCCATACCCCCCACACCTTTCCCAAGACTTCTTTGGGAAGGGTCCCCAGATGGGAGTAGGTTACCTGATTTTTTTTGGAACAAAACATCCCTCCCCCAAGCTCAGAGAGTCTGAAAATACAGGGAACCTGCTCTCTGTAGGCAAATACCCTGAGGGGGGCTTCAAGAGTCGGTGGTGTTGCTCTGCATCCATCTGCCCTCAGAAGAGAAAAGTGGGTCTAACAGCTCTTGGGGTTTCAGTCTTCTCTGCCGCAGAGCCTCTCCCTCTCTCTGCCTGTCGCCTGGCTTTTGTCCATCACCCGCCCAGCTACTCACTGTTAGGTCCTCGCAGGCCCCGGAGTGAATGTGACAGGAATCCTGAAGTTCTCAGAGCCCCTTGGGGAGTGGGGACAGTTGAGCGCTGAATCGGCTCCCCCGCAGACGCTCGTGGCCACAGTAAGATATCTTGCTGCTCCTCCTTCGGCTTTCGGGCTTTGCCACTTGGTGACGGAAGGCTGACGTACCAGAAATAAATCACAACTGCAAACCTGGGATGCAGGCCAAGGCCCGGAGTCTCCCCAGGAGGTGACCTCTGCTGGAGGGTGAGGGAAGCTCGGGCGGCCTGGGACCAGTCAGGAAGGCAGAGGTGACCTGTCTCCCCTTGGGAGCTCCCTCCGCCTCCGGACCCTGAGTAGACAAAGCCAGCCTTGGTGGGAATGCAGTCACTTCTCTGGGAACCATTTCTGTGTATGTTGAGAGCAGGGCCCTGGAGAAACCCAAGCACTGGCAGACCCATAGAGCAGCCCTGGCTGCCATGGGGACCCAGACATTGGGGCCCACGGAGGAACGGTTAGTGTGGCTGACTTGCAAAATGCAGACCTTAAAGGTTAGGGAACATCCCCTTTAGGAATCGATCTCTGACCTACCTCCATGATTTCATCCTTAACCCATTTGGTTTTCAGCCAGGAAAAGCATATGGGCTCTGACAGTGTGCGCCCTTGGGCTCTTCCGGTGAGGGTCCTCATCAGTATGATTAAGAGGTTGACAGAATTGGAAATAATGTATGGAAGGTGTTGGCACACAGTAGACACTTACTTATTGCTCTCTCGTTTTAAGCTACTCTTTTTTTCTTTTTTTTTTAAGATTTCATTTGTCAGAGAAAGAGAGAAGGCACAAGCAGGGGGAGAAGCAGGCAGAAAGAGAAGCAGGTTCCCTGCTGAGCAAGGAGCCCGATGTGGGACTCGATCCAGGACCCTGAGATCATGACCTGAGCTGAAGGCAGACGCTTAACTGACTGAGCCGCCCAGATGTCCCTAAAACTACCTTTTTCCAAATCCCTAATTCGAATAGAACAAATGAAGGGAGGGGTAATGCAGTGCCCCACACAGAGGCTGAGCCCACAAGCACACCTGGTTAGCATTTCACAAAGCACTTGCACCCCAAAACTCTGGTGTTAAGCTCATGGTAAAGAGAATGTGACTTGCTCAAGGCCACTAAATACGTAAGAGGTTCTAGACTGATCTCAGCTGTGGCCCCAAGTGCTCTTTCCGTTATTCATGTTGACCATCTGTTTCTTCCCCTGGGGGAGATACTTGCTGGACTGCTAGAGAGGCAGGAGCAGAAGTGACTTGGGGTCTGTGCATAAAGGCTTCTGCTTGCTGAGACGCAGCATCTGGCTCAAGATGAAAACACTTCACTTAACAGTCACTAAGTTCCCTGATCCCTTCTGTTGTCTGGATGCTAAACTACAGACTTGATTTCTGCTTTATACTTTCAGTGTTTAACAAAATCCCTTCTAACCTCAGGGCAAAAGGCCAATGTATCTAGTGGATTATTCCTGTCTCTTTGTAGCCATGGCTTCTACCAGAGAGAGGCCAGGCCAGCCAGACTCTTGCATTTATTGATGTCAGTGGTTCATTTTCCTTTTAATTTTTTTATTTTACTTAAATTATCACATATTAATTTCACGGGTAGAATTCAGTGATTATTAGTTGCAAACAATGCCCAGTGCTCATTACTCCAAGTGCCCTCTTTAATGCCCATCACCCAGTTACCCCATCCCCCCCACCCCCCGTCCACCTCCTCTCCAGCAACCCTCTATTTGTTCCTCATAGCTAAGGGTCTCTTTTTTTTTTTTCTTAAGATTTTATTTATTTATTTGACAGAGATCACAAGTAGACAGAGAGGCAGGCAGAGAGAGAGAAGGGGAAGCAGGCTCCCTGCTGAGCAGAGAGCCCGATGTGAGGCTTGATCCCAGGACCCTAGGATCATGACCTGAGCTGAAGGCAGAGGCTTTAACCCACTGAGCCACCCAGGCACCCCATCATAGCTAAGGGTCTCTTATGGTTTGTCTCGTTTTCATCTTTTATTATTCTTTCCCTTCCCGTATTTATGTTTTCTTTTTTTTTCTCTTGACCATTCTTTTATTTTTTTTTTATTTTCAGCATAACAGTATTCATTATTTTTGCACCACACCCAGTGCTCCATGCAATCCGTGCCCTCTCCAATACCCACCACCTGGTTCCCCCAACCTCCCACCCCCCGCCCCTTCAAACCCCTCAGATTGTTTTTCAGAGTCCATAGTCTCTCATGGTTCACCTCCCCTTCCAATTTCCCTCAACTCCCATCTCCTCTCTAACTCCCCATGTCCTCCATGCTATTTGTTATGCTCCACAAATAAGTGAAACCATATGATAATTGACTCTCTCTGCTTGACTGATTTCATTCAGCATAATCTCTTCCAGTCCCGTCCATGTTGCTACAAAAGTTGGGTATTCGTCCTTTCTGATGGAGGCATAATACTCCATAGTGTATATGGACCACATCTTCCTTATCCATTCGTCCGTTGAAGGGCATCTTGGTTCTTTCCACAGTTTGGCGACCGTGGCCATTGCTGCTATAAACATTGGGGTGCAGATGGCCCTTCTTTTCACATCTGTATCTTTGGGGTAAATACCCAGTAGTGCAATGGCAGGGTCATAGGGAAGTTCTATTTTTAATTTCTTGAGGAATCTCCACACTGTTCTCCAGAGGCTGCACCAACTTGCATTCCCACCAACAGTTTAAGAGGGTTCCCCTTTCTCCACATCCTCTCCAACACATGTTGTTTCCTGTCTTGCTAATTTTGGCCATTTTAACTGATGTAAGGTGATATCTCAATGTAGTTTTAATTTGAATCTCCCTGATGGCTAGTGATGATGAACATTTTTTCGTGTTTATGTTTTCTTAAATCCCACATGTGAATGAAATCATACGGTATTTGTCTGACTTATTTTGTTCAGCGTAACACCTTCTAGTTCCATCCACGCCATTGCAGATGGCAAGATTTCATTCTTCTTGACAGCTGTTTATTTATTTATTTATTTAACATAAACTCTGCGGTCAATGTGGGGCTTGAACTCATGATCCCAAGATTGAAAGTGACATGATCTACCCATTGAGCCAGCCAGCTGCCCCATTTTCCCTTGATTCATTGATTCAACAATATACTATTAGGGTGGGGCACCTGGGTGGCTCAGTGGGTTAAAGCCTCTGCCTTAGGCTCAGGTCACGATCTGAGAGTCCTGGGATTGAGCCCCACATCAGGCCCTCTGCTCAGCCGGGAACCTGCTTCCCCCTCTTTCTCTGCCTGCCTCTCTGCCTACTTGTGATCTCTGTCAAATAAATATAATCTTAAAAAAAAAAAAAAGAATAAAAAAAAATACTATTAGGGTACCCACCATACAGCATCACACACCATGGACATAACACTATTAGAATTTAGAAGTTCTGAGCTTTCACAGAAATGGGCGCTGGGGGATTTGCCAGGAGTGAATGGTCAGTGGTGGTTCAGGCAAGGTGTTCTTGGCCCCTTTCAGGAATTCAGTAAGACTGGGACACTCTAGGGGCACCTGGGTGGCCCAGTTGGTCAAGCATCTGCCTTTGGGTCAGGTCATGATCCCAGGGTCCTGGTATGGAGCCCTGCACTGGGCACTCTTCTCAGCAGGGAGCCTGCTTCTACCACTCCCTCTGCCTGCCATTCCCCTGCTTGTGCTGTCCAATAAAATCTTTAAAAAATTTTTTTGAGTGGGACACTCTAAGAACACAGTTGAGAACAGGAGGCAGCAACTGGAGGAAGATCTACTCACTCAACAGCGCCTTCCTCACCTTGCAGGAACACGGGTCTCTGCAACTTGAAGAAATCCAGTAGCCTCAGAAAGGTGCATCTGAAAGCAGAAGTGCAGAGCACAACGCAGGCTGGAGAGAACTCCCAGAAGTGAATGATATTTTGAGTTGTGAAGAATTGCGCTGGGTTCCTTTTTTAAAAATGATGCACCCCAAATTGAGCCCATCTCAAGACAGCATGGAGTGGGCAGCTGCAGCTAGCTTGAGTCTTTCAGCAAAGGGAAGCTACAAGGCCTTACGTAGAAGAAAAACATTTGCAGGGGAAATGCCTGTACTGAGACTGGTTCACATCTCTGACCAATTAATTGGATATAGTTGGGGAAGTGACAGAAATGCTGACCTGGCTACAGGAACCCACTCCTGCAATAGGTCTCCGCCCACATTTCCTTTATCGCTCACTTTAAAACAGTTTTCTACTACTGCTCAGTACCAAACCCTGGCCTTCCATCTGGAACCTTTTTAGTGAGCACTGCTGGCTAGTGAGCGACTCCTTACGGAACTACTTTCCTACAAAAGCTCCTCGGGGAGCTCAGCCAGATCATCCAGATGGATGCTAATTTAATATTAAAACTATAAAACATAGATGCTTAAAGACAAGTTGAGACACTTGGGTTCTTTTGCAAAATGCCTATGTGCAGCGTGCGTACACCATATCTAATTTATAATCTCACACTTCAAAGACACCACATTTTGAGAGAAAATCACTTTATTCTATTAATTAGTTCACAAATGAGAACATCACAAAAGGTGATTTAAGGAGGCACACAAACATCCTTGCAGCCCCAAACTCAAACCATCTCAATGAACTTCTATTCAGTAAGAACATGCTTTTTCATCTCAATTCTGAAGAAAGCTGTAATTAAAGATGGAAAGGCTTAACTGGTGATTTTATACTTTATATATTCACTGTTAATTATATATTTTTATGCTAAATTAACTTGGTCATGAGAGATGATTTTCCGTGTCTTCAATTTGAACTTCTTGATTAGGCTAATCCTGCAAACAGAAAAGGTAAGTTAGTAGAGTAATAACTGTGTATTCTTGGCAAAGCAGAAGCCTTCCAAATGGTAAAAAGACGGATGAAAGCCCAGGTTTATCAGATTCTTGCCTAAATGAAGGTAGGAAAATGAAAATGAGCATTTTAACAGATGGTGAATTCTTAGATCAAAAGGAGGAGATTATATAAACAAATTCACTGCCAGCACTCCAGATAGCCCAAACCTCAGAGTTCCACTGAGGGACGGAATAAACTCTTTTCTCAAATAAGGTGTGAAGAATGTCAATAACTTATCAGTCCTTTTATCTAATCTTGGACATGGGTGAAAATGGAATCTAATTTTTTATTCACAGCTTTATGGCTAGATCACTCACATCCTGTAACCAGAACAAGACTTGACACACTAATCTACACCCACTTAAAGAAGAACCAGAATCACAATGTAACTGGCAAAAACTCAAGATAATGACTAGAAACCTCTGGACCAGCTCTTTGTTAGAAGAACTAGATTATTTTTAAAATGTAAACAAAATCTCCAACTTGTCAGTTTAATTTATGACACAGAATCCCAAAGTTATGAACTGAGCAGATGCAGGATCGAACAGGGACTGATGCATCACCTACCATTTGCAAATCTGCACTGTTTCAGCACCTCGCTGAAACCTTCACAAAGCTTAAGGTCACCCTGGTTCTGGGCGCACTCCAGAAACTGTTTCATCTCATAGTGGCAAGGGCCAAACTGCTGCTGTGGCTGCTGGTACGCTGGCTGGGCTCCCTGAGGCTCCTGAAAGGCACAACATTCAGGACCATTTAGAAAGCAAATTAGATCTACGCCTGAACAAAGAACAGTATCCAATGTCTTTGAGGTCAACTGAGGAAACATAACTAGAACTAGATGGAAATTAAGGTTTCTATCTAATAACATGGAAAGTGAAAAAATTTAAACGCAAAAGCAAATGGACTTTAACAAAATTCCAGTTATAAGAAGGAAGATTCAAGAACAATGAAGCAAAATACCAGTGAGGTTCAGTGAAGTTTCATGGAGGAGAAAGTGGGACTATTACAGAAAAATTGACAGATGAGAGTATCGAATACACCAAAATACAACAGGCTACACACCAAACACATATGCTCATCAGAGAAATAAATTCACATACTTCAGAAAAAGGGGCAGTGGCAAATGTCAGAGAAGAGATCATAGTACAGAGAAGAGATTTAGAGCTACTGAAGAGATTTTTAAACACTTAGTAAGATTGAAACTAAATTTAAAATAAGGGGGAAATGGCTGTTTACAGTGAAATCAAGTTGAACTGCTCTTCTATTCCTTAAAAACAAATACAATTTGTTCAGTACTTGATGATGCTGATCTAAGCCACTAACAACTGCCAAGCTTGGCTCTTGATAAACCATTTTCTGTTAAAAGCACTGTGGATTCTAAAATTACAGACAGTTCCTATACATAAGGAACTTAAAAATAACTAGGTTTTCTCATAATGACCCACGGAAAGAAAACACTGCTCAAAACCTTACCTGGTAAGTGATGTCAGGCCTTGAAGGCTCAGCACTACTTCCTCCACTGAAGCCCCCAGTGATGGCGTGACCTATCGTGTGCCCAACAGCAGAGCCCACAGCCACGCCAGCTGCAGTGGATGCCATCTGGGCCATGAGACCGGGCTGCCGGGGTGCAGCCGCAGGTGAGCCAACAGCAGATGGGGGAGCCGCTGCTGGCGGCTGAGCTGCAGGCGCTGGTCTCGGTGCAGCTCTCATCTGAGGAGCCCGGCTAAGAAAGAACAGAACAGAAAGTATGAAATGCCCACCTGCTACCAGGTTTGGACTTAAAGGAACGGTAGTGTTGACCATTTAACACAGGTCTGAATTGCAGGGGTCCACTTTCATGTGGATTTTTTCGATAAATACAGGATAGGTACGCCACCGTATGTATTTTCTCATGATTTCTTAGTAACATTTTTCCTTTAGTTTACTCTATTGTAAGAATACAGTATTTTAATAATAAAACATACAAAATACATGTTACCTGCTTCTGTTATTACTAAGGCTTCTGGTCATCAACAGGCTCTAACATGTCCAGCACTGCTTTAAAAATCTTTACCTATGGTGGTGGCTCAAGTCATGACCCCAGGGTCCTTAGATTGAGCCCCGCATGGAGTTCCTGGCTCATCAGGCTACCTGCGTCTCCCTGTCCCTGCCACTCCCCCCTGCTTGTGCTCTGTCAAATAAATAAAATCTTTAAAAAATAAAACAAAGGGATGCCTGGGGTGGCTAAGTTGGTTAAGCGGCTGCCTTCGGCCCAGGTCATGATCCCAGGGTCCTGAGATCAAGTCCTGTATCCGGTTCCTTGCTCAGCAGGGAACCTGCTTCTCTCTCTGCCTGCCTGCCTCTCTGCCTGCTTGTGCTCTCTGACAAATAAATAAAAATTTAAAAAAATAAAATAAAAATCTTCACCCATGTTATGTTTCCTCCGGCCATTTTTAGATTACTTCCTCAGGTGCTCTTGCCCCAAAAAAGGCTAGGTCAGAAGTTTATACTTCGGTTCCATCAAGGTGCATCTGGCATCACTTTAGAAAAATGTGGTTTTTGGTTCTTTGGAGAGAAACTTCTTTCCGTTAAACTTCTTTCCCTATACTCCTAGCCTACTGTTTCACCACAATCCACCCTACTCCAGAAAACCAGTGTGCTAAAACGTCCTGAACTGGAAGACTCGGGTCGGACCTGGCTTTCCTACGCACTGATAGAGGGACCGTGGACAGCCGTCGATTTCCTTATTTCTGGAAAAGATGAGTAACATCTCTCCCTAAGGTTACTGGTGTTGAGGTTAAAGTAACCGTGTACTTTCAAAATATTTTAAGACCTAGAAAACGGGGGGCGGGGGGGCAGGAGGCTCAGCTGGTTAGGCGTCCACCTTCCCCGCGGGTCATAATTCTAGGCCGTGGGATCGAGGCCCACATGAGGGGGGCTCCCTGCTCAGCGGGGAGCCTGTTTGTCCCTCTCCCTCTACCGCGGCCTCTGCTTGTGCTCTGACAAATAAGTATTAAAAAAAGAACTAGAAAACGTCCCCTACACGGGAGGCTTCAGTAACTGCGTTCCTGACTAGGCCGAGCCCCCGGAACCCACTGCTGGTGCTCAGATCTGCCAGTTTACTGAAGTGCGGGTCATTTCCCCCATCCTACGGCCTTTCCAGCACACTCCTCCCCCCTCCTCCTTTGGGGGGGGGGGGCTCCTCCTGACGTTTCGGCTCCCACTTGAAGATGCCACCTCCAGGCCGCGGCCGCTCGAAGGTAAAAGGCGCTCTGGGAGCGCGCGGCGGGCCGGGCCGGAGCGGGGGTCGTGAGTTCCAAGCCCCTCCCGGAGGAGTCACTTAACTCAACGGGCTCTAGGGAGTCACGGGCGCTCGGAACTGGGAAGGGCCCCGACCGCGAAACCCAGCCGAAGCCCGTGACAACCAACGAGCGGCGGCGGACGCTGACCCCCGCCACGCCGGCCTCCGGGCGCCCCCGGCCGCGGCGAGGCCTAGCGCGGCCTCCGTCTGCGTCACGCGCCGGCTGGGCCTCAACCCCCCACGGAGGCCTCACCTGGCCGGAGGGGCCATGCGGGAGGTGCGGCTCCGGCTTCCACGCGGCATGGTTCCTGGCGGAGCGGCCCTGCTTCCAGACGTCCGAGACGCGGCGGAGACCCCAGCGGCTTCGGCGGCGCCGCAGAACGGAAAACACGGGGCGGGCTGGGCCTGCGCTTGCGACCAATCAGCGCGCACGCAGAGGCTCCTGCTCGCCCACGTCCGCGCGGGCCCTGAAGGTCGCTGGAAGGGCAGGACGCCACAGCCGCGCCAGGTCGCACGCGGTTTGCGTCATAAGCTCCGCGCCGGACGCCGGCAGGGGACCGGAAGTGCGTGAGGTAACCGCGCGAGCGTTCTTCCCCCAGCTGAGCCTGAGTGGGCGGGGCTTGCGGTTCGCTTCCCTGGGCGCGAGGACCGTCGCCGCTTCCCTCCGGACCTGCGTGTTGTTAGTCCGGCGGACAGATCTCTGGCGCGACTGCCGCTGCCCTCGGACGCGTTAACTCTCAGCATGAAGTTACTCGCCCGGTCGGGTGTTCTGAGTCACCGTGTGGGCGCGCGGTAGGGACTGAACGAGGGAGCCGGAATACCTCAGGCAGGATCGACGGCGCCCAGTCGGACCTGTTTGTCTTTCTCTCATCTGGGCTGAGGCAGCAGAAGTGGAGATTAGCGGCGCCTCGCATTTATGGCTGCGCGTGCTCGGACGCTCTTAATCTGTGTTCCGGCCTGTGCGCGTCAGCGGGGTAGGACCGTCCGCTGGTAGTCACCCGTGTTCCGAACGACGGTCCGGCGCCCGCGAGGCCCTGCAGGTCCACACGGCAGCACGTGAGACAGGCAGGGAGCGGGACACAGACGCCCGCATGAAGCAGGTCGTGGCGACAGGAACGGAAGCAGCGCGAGTGAGATGGAAGTTGAGAGGCAGGAGAGGGCGGCGGTCTCTGAAGAGGCGGCATTTGAATAGACTCCTGGAGGAGGCACGGAAAGGAAACCAGGTGTCGATCAGGGGTCGCAGCATGCGCGGCGGAGGGAACAGCAGTTGCGAAAGCCCCAAGTGTGTGCGTTTCCGTGACTGTTGGTGCGACAGGCGGCTGCAGTAACGTTTCCGAACCGCTGCAGTAAGGGGGGAGGTTGGCTAGTGGCATTTCATGGGAAGGGCCTTGGGATGGGGTGGGATTTATGGAGGAGGTGAAGCGGAGGTGTTCCCTGCATTTCTGCGTGGATGTCTAGAGACGCCTTCCCCTTCCACCAGAGTAAGAGAGTTTAACGCATTATTTCCAGTAACAGGGAATGTGTGTGCATCCAAAAGGTAAATAACGCACAAACCTTTCACGAAGAAGTTTTATTTTCACGGAACTCAATGAAAGCTTTAATAATGATGCGACTTTGTACTTGCCGTCGGATAATTCATAAGCGGAGAAGGAGTAAAGGAGCCAGCCTTGTATAGGACATCGGGGCCCAAGAAGAGCATAACTGTGGACAGTTCAGGCAAGCATCCAGAACAGACTTTTTAAATCATTCCTGGCTTAAGTCATTAATTCCTACACTGAAGAGAGAATATTACATATTTGTACCAGGCTATTTTGTAATGGTATAAGATTTGAAACAACCTAGATTCCTGTCAGTAGAATACTGATTTTTTTTTTTTAAGTCACATCACATACTATGTAACTATAAAAAAGAATAAAAAAGAGCTCCAGGCAGCAGCTTTTTCTGCCCAGGCTTTAATAAAACCACCCCTGTGCACCAAATATGTCTCAAGAATTCTTTCTTCGTCATCAGCTCTGGACCCCACCTCACCAAACCTCACCTATATTCCAAAACCACATCATTTGGTACCTGAATGTGGAGCTTCTGGGTCTTTTCATCTGGACTCCGAGCTTCCACACAAACTTGGTGAGTGCTTTCTCTCCTCTTCCTTTACTTTCGTTGCAGGGGCCTGATCTGCGTACCTGAGGAATGGGAGCTAGCAGGGCGCGCCTGGAAGGACTAGTGCGAGATCAAGTCTTAGCCAATGTCCCATGTACACGATTACAGCGGAATACACTTATTCTGGCGAGTATTAAGCCTGCACACCACATCTGTGAATCGTGCAGGTTCCGCCTACCCCCATTCATCTTCGTTATGCGTAGATGAACTACTTTCTTTGTGGACTTGAAACGAGTTACCGTAGCAACGGGGAAAAGAAACCACCAAGAGTTAAAATGCCGTTCTTGTTGCTTTAATTAGAAACCCTAAAAAGGCACACCCCTTGGACACTTGGTGTTACTTAACAATCACAAGGAAAAGAGGCGGCGGCGGTCAACCTGGGCGACGTCGGGAAGAAATGCTGGTCCACATGCACTCTCCCCTGCGGAGCACAGCTGCCGCCGAGCCGGAGAAAACACTTCGCTCGGGGCCGCCGGGCACCCCGCAGGGAACCGCCAGGCCGATCACTGTCCCCGGCCCGCGCGCAGGCACTGGAGGAAAATGCTCCACTCAGTCTTAAAGAGATGTTTCCGCACCACCGAGCCTCTTCTCCGACTCCCCACTCTGACCGTGTCGATCCTTCACGCCATTCGTACTGCGGCCCAGAGGCGAGCGGGACCGGCTGTGACTCGCCAGCGGGAGCCGCCGCGCGGGGGGGAGGAGGGGCGAGACTGCCCGCCGCAGTCGCAGACGGCCGGCACAACCGGCGCCAGGGCGGCCAGGGTTCTGGGCCAGGGTCCGGGCGGCTGCAGCCCGCACGCACCCGCGCTCAGACCAGGCGGGTGCGCGCGCGGGGCTGCAGCTGGCGCTGGCGACGCTTGCGCTGGCCGTTGAGGAGCTTCTGCGCGACCTTGCGCTCGTGGCCGCCGGGCACTGGCCAGTTGGTGCGCAGTTCCCGCTCGCGCCGCGTCCGACCCTTGCTGCGCCCGGCCCCGCAGGCCGGGAAGTCGCGCAGGTAGTAGTAATCCAGGCAGTCGTAGAGCTCCTCCTCGGAGTTCACGGGCGGCCACCCCTCCGGTGGCTGCGGCGGGACCTGAGCCTGGGCGCTGAGGAGAACCGGGTCCATGGCGTTGCGCCCCAGGGCCGCCCGCCCGCGCGCGCGCGCGCTCCTGGCAGACCGTGCCCCGTCTTCCGATTGGCTCTGCCCGCGGGGGCGGGACCTCGGGTGACGTCACAGAGCCCGGAAGGAGGTGCTCGCGGGAGCCCGCGCTCCAGTCGCAGGAGCAGGGGCCGCTCCCTCCGCCGCGGCCTGTGGCAGCGGGTGCGGGAGGGGCCTTCGGCGGAGTCCGGCCGAGCACTCGGTCCACGCTGGCCCGAACGGGAAATGGCCCGAAGTCAGCCGTGAGAGACTGCGTACGGGAAACCGGCCGCGCGCGTCCAGAGACTCTCCTCAGCCGTGAACATCAGTCAGGTTGTAGGTGACGGAGGGAGCGCCTGGTGGTGACGTGAGGTGAAGCGGTCGCTCCCGTACGAGCAACTCTGGTGTCCCGGCAGCGCAGGGCCCCACGGCCGTCCACCGAGGAGACCGAAAGGGAGGCCCGTCAGAGCGCTGCCAGCACTGCGGCCGCACGAGCGCGGCTCCTTTCCCTCCCGCCGTCCCCCTCTCGACGAGGAAGGAAGGAATGATCTGAAGCGGGAGGCGAGGAGGGGCAGCGAGAGATCCCCACGCGGGCCCGCTGCGGCGCCGGGAGCCGCGCGACTGCGGATTCCTCGCGGGAGCCCACGACCCCGGCCAGCGGGGCCGCACTCGTTAGCCGGCTCGCGCAGGGGCCCGAAGGAGGGGCGGCGGCGCGAGGAGGGGGCAAGAGGACCCGGGCCGGGGGACTGCGCCCGAAGGAACAGGTCTCCGCACTCCGTGGCCCCCGGCTCAGCGGCGACGCCCAGGGCCGATTCCCCAATTGCTGTCGCTCTCAGCGCCGCTCCCGGGAGTCACGGCCGCGACCGCCTTTATTGTGCGGAGGGTTAACAAGCCCAGATAATTCTCGTCCCACAAAAATTGCGGCTCCCCTCTTGGGGATTTTCTTTTTAACAGATCAGAAATAATTCCCGACTTAAAACAAAACAAAAAACGCCTTCCCTGATACTCGATCTTGCAGGGTTTGGTGCTGATCTGAGTTTTCCCTCCGCGCTCTGAAGCCGGCTCCCGGCTGGGGCGTGGCCTGCGTACCCGCTCCGAGGGCGGTTTCGGGGGATCCTTAAAGGAACGAGTCCCTGAGAGTATTTTTAATAAAACGCCGAGAGGATTTTCTCTTCCGCCCACGTCTTATATTTGCTATTGCGAAAAAGAGAAACTTATATCGTTTTACTACTCTCCCACGCACGGTCTTTTAAAAAAATCTCTCCGGAGTTGTTTGTTACGAAAATATTCAGATACCTCAAGAGTACAGAGAATAGAACAATGAACCCCCGTATTCTCCACGCGGTTTCCACGCTTAACAAGATCCTGTCACGTTTGCTTTGCACATCCCTTTCTGTTTTCTTCTGTGGCGGACCTAATGTCATCTCACCCCGATATTTCTCAATATGAGCTCTAAAAAATTAGACCTATTGCAGTGTTATCTTCACACCTGACAAAATCAGCCAGTCTTGTTATTAGCTCATCCTCAGTCCAGAATCCCATTGCTCTGATTGTCTAGAAGACACCGCGATGCAGTTCAGAATATGAGCGAAATCTACATGAAGCTTGCTTGGAAGTCTCATGTTTTAGGGCAGTCTCCCTGTCCTTTTCATATCCCCTGATATTGACTTGTTGCAGAAACTGGGTCAGTTGTCCTGTAAAATGTCCCACTTTGTGGATTTGTCTGCTGCTTTGTGGTGTCATTTAACTTGTTCCTCTCCCACATTTCCTGTAAATTCAGGTTGAATCTAGAGACTCGTTTATACTCAGATTCAATTTGGGGGTAAAGAAAAGTTCCTAGGAAGTAATGTGTGTTGGTATCACACCAGGATTTCCACGATAATTCATTGTCTCAGTTTTAGTGATGCAGGTAGTAACAGCCTTTCCTTGAAATTGTGAAGTTCCACATAAACTTTTATTTAATGATTTCATCTATAGTTCATTGCTTTATTTGCTATTATGTTTATTTGCTATTATTTCATTATAGGCCACAAAATATAAATTTCTAATTCAATCATTCCTTCCACATTTATTTGCTAGAATTCTTTCTTTCATCAACCTAGTCCATTTAGTTACCCTGAAATACATTTTGGCAAGAAAGGCAAAACAAATGTTTAAATCCTTTTCATTTTTTAAAGTTTATTTATTGGGACACCTGGATGGCTCAGTTGTTTAACCATCTGCCTTCCGCTTAGGTCATGATTCTGGGGTCCTGGGATGGAGTCCCGCATTGGGCTCTTTGCTTAGCAGGGAACCTGCTTCTCCTTCTGCCTGCTCTGCCTGCTGCTCTTCCTGTTAGTGCACTCTCTCTTTGACAAATGAATAAATAAAATCTTTAAAAAAAATAAAGTTTATTTATTTATTTATGTAAGTAATCTCTACACCCAATGTGGCACTTAAACCCATGACCCAGAGATCAAGAGTCACATGCTCTTCCAACTGAGCCAGCCAGGCACCCCTAATTCCCTTTTACAGATGGGTTTTCAGGGTTCTAACAGACTCTACCTTTTATCCTATTGAGAATCATTATGAACTCAAGTACCATTTTAAAACACAGTGTGTTTAATCAATTTCATTCATTTTTTACTCACTTTTAATACTCAAATTGTTCCATCTTTGGACAGTGGGGGCTCCTTCGTGTGATTCTTATGTTCTATTGGCATTAACCTAGTAGTCTTGGAGAATGCCTTTGTTTGTGTGTAAACCAAGATGTCCATCTAGGCTCATCCTATACATTGTATGCCCCAGACCTGGAATTAGCTATTTCCCCAAGGAGTCTTTGACCTTTTTTAGTGTAGAGAATGGATTTAGACACAACAATCTTAGGGTCTTGTATTACGTTTCTTGGTCTTTACATAAACCCTGTGAACTATTACTGTCCCAGTTTTCCAAATAAGGAAATAATTTAACAACTTCCCTGAGGTTATATAACTAATAAAAAGCAGATTCAGGCTAAGAGTGAGATCTGACCCCTACGTAACCGTATCTTCCATTTTACTATGCCCCTTCATAGAAACTCCTTACTTGTCAGTTCACAGATTGCTAAACATGCCTGCCCTCCTAAAAACAGGTGCCAACATCTGTCTTGCTCTCTGGCCCCAGAACTCTAAATTGATTCTGATGATATCATTGCAGTAAGATTATAAAGTGGACTTTATACCTTATGTAGTGGTTTGACCTCCAGACAGGGGATAAAAACTAGTAAGTGTGCTTCAGGAGAAGACTTCAATTCCTCATGTTAGCATAACCATGTACAGTTTATAAAGCTCTGTCACTTTCTAAAGATTATTGCAACTACTTCATAGGGTAGTGGAAAGAGAAATGGAGATTCATCTGGGTCATATGGCTTGCCCTTGATAAGGCAAGGCTTATGGTGCAGTGACTCCCTGTGTCTGCATTAAGTGACACTCATTCACAAGCTCAGAGCTCACTACGGCTTATATTCAACACTTCTTTCTCTTCCCCACTTATTCATGCATTTGCATTACCTGTGTATTTGTCTAGCTCCCCTATAACATTAGAAACACCTTTGCCTCCACCCCCATCTTCAGCTCACAGTAGTTATAAAATAAATGCTGAATGAATAAATGTCGAATAAATACATATATGTATGTTTAAACAACCAGAACCATTAAAAGCTCTTAATGAAAATGAGCAAAATTTAAACAATAATTTAAACCTCATTCATTCAAAATATATTTTCTAAACATGTAGCATGTGCCAGATATTGTTTTAGACTTTCAGGATTAAAGTTCCCTGCTCTCATACATTTTATATTCTCGAAGAGACAGACAATAAAAAGTATGTAATATATGATCTCTCAGTGATAAGACAAGAAATATGCAGCATGAAAATGTAATGAATGTAATATTTTAGACACAAGGGTTTTTTTTTTTTAGGTAATGGTATGGGAACAAAGGGCAAAATGAAGACACCAAAAGTGACAAGAGCTAAATAGTAGAATAGGAACCTCCAAACTCTTATTCTCACACAAGACATTAAAGTGAACAAACAACTAAACAAAAATTCAAAACCCAGAAACTAGCTAAAATAATCCTCTAGGCGTTCTGGTAAACAGTTAAAGTAAATACCCAATCAAGAAAAAGTCAGGGCGCCTGGGTGGCTCAGTGGGTTAAGCCGCTGCCTTCGGCTCAGGTCATGATCTCGGGGTCCTGGGATCGAGTCCCGCATCGGGCTCTCTGCTCGGCAGGGAGCCTGCCGCCTCCTCTCTCTCTGCCTGCCTCTCTGCCTACTTGTGATTTCTCTCTGTCAAATAAATAAATAAAATCTTAAAAAAAAAAAAAAAAGTCAGATTCAAAACAGTAGGAAATTTTGTACTATTTTTACCTGTCCTTGCCCCACATCGTTCATGGCATAGCAATGGTTTTCACCTGAAAGAGGCAGCAGCCCAGTCCTCAATTCCCTCCTTCAAACCAGAGAGAGCAGAGCAGAACTTACTTTAACATTCTAAACTGCCTGGGGGCTGAAGGACTTGTATCTGCTTTGTCTCACTGAAAGCTTAAGTGGAAAAGTGATGGGCATGGCTCAAGAAAGCTGCAGAGGACTACAGACCCACAGGGATTATAGGTGGAAATATACAATAGACCATCTATAGTCTCAAGAAGCTCTTGAGACTCTGGAAAATTAAGACATTAAAAAGTAGCCATGCATACAGGGGAATTAGTAAAGACACAAAGGCTGAGGGAAGACACATACTCAGAAGGGACATGAGAAGACTTTTGAGCTTTCAACCTCGAGCTGATCTCAAGTTCTAGAGATGAGCCAGATAACTAAGAAAGAATGCATAAGTGCAATACCAGTCTGCAAAGACTAGGAGAGATGGGTTCTTTCTAATGCCCAATTTCAACATCACAGAATTACAAGGCATATAAAGAAACAGGGAAACATGACCCATTTAAAGGAGGAAAATAAATTGGCAAAAAACATCCCTGAAAAATCACAGCATCAGACTTATTAGACAAAGACTTAAAGAAAAAAAAAACTAAGTACAAAAAGCTAAAGGAAATCATGAATATTGTATGTGAACAAAATGAGAATATAAACAAAGAGGTTGGAATTATAAAAAGGAACTAAAAAATCTTAAGCTAGAAAATACAATAACAATTTTAAAATAAATTAGAAGGGCTCAGTAGCAGACCTTTAGCAGGCAAAGCATCAGTGAACTTGAAGATAGGACATTTTGAAATTATCCCATCTGAGGAGAGAAAGAAATGTGAACAGAGCTGAAGGAACATGTGGGGGATCATTATATGCATTATGGGAATAACACAAGGAGACACGAGGAAGAAAGAGGCAGAGATTATTTGAAGAAGTAATAAGAACTTCACAAATTTGAGGAAATACATGGGTCTACAAGTCCAAGAAACTCAATGACTCAAAATAGGATTAAACTCAAAGAGACTACACCAAAACACATTATAATTAAACTATGAAAAGAAAAAGCAAAGAATCTTGAAAGCGTGAGAGAAAAGTGATCCATTATGTGCAAGAGATCCTCAATAAAATTTGTAGCCTGAGCATGTTGCTGGCTCAGTCAGTGGAGCATGAGACTCTTGATCTTGGGGTTGTGGGTTCAAGCCCCACATTGGGTGTAAAATCTCTTTTAAAAATTGCAGCCAAGGGCGCCTGGGTGGCTCAGTGGGTTAAAGCCTCTGCCTTCGGCTCAGGTCATGATCCCAGGGTCCTGGATCGAGCCCCACATCAGGCTCTCTGCTCAGCAGGGAGCCTGCTTCCTCCTCTCTCTCTCTGTCTGCCTCTCCAGCTACTTGTGATCTCTGTCTGTTAAATAAATAAAATCTTTTAAAAAAATTATTAAAAAAAAATTGCAGCCAATTTATCAGTGAGAAGTTGGAGGCCCAAAAGGAGTGGAATTATATATTTAAACTGCTGGAAGAAAAAAAAAAAAACTCAACTGAGAACTCTATAACCAGCAAAAACAAGGGAGAAAATAAGACATTTCCAGATTATATTTAAACTGCTGAAAAGAAAAAAAAAAAAAACCTGTGAATGAGAACTCTATATCCAGCAAACAAGGGAGAAAATAAGACATTCTCAGGTGAATAAAAGCTAACGGAGGTCATTATCATTTGGATCTGTCTTCCAATAAATGCTACAGAGAGCCTTCTAGGTTACAATGAAAGGATTCTAGACAGTAACTTGTAGCCAAATAAAGATATAAAGATCTCTGTGAATGGTAAAAGCATGGGCAAATATAGAAACCAATATTGTTATAATTTTGGTTTATAACTCCACTTTCTATTCTACAAGATTTAAGAGACAAATTCATGGAGATAATTATAAATCTATGTCAATGGGTATACAATATATAAAGATGTAACTTGTGATATCAATAACAGATAGTATTAGTTGTATCCAGTGCAGTTTTTGATTGTGTGTCATTGAAGTCAAGTTGGTATCTATCTGAAATAGCTTGTTATAACTTTGATATGCAATCCCCCTGGTAACCACAAAGAAAATATTTATAGAATACAAAAGGAAAGGAGAAAGGAATCAAAGGATAACCTAGATGAAATGGGCAAATCCCTAGAAACACAAACCTACCAAGATTGAATCACGAAGAAATAAAAAAGCTGAATAAATTTATGAAAGTAAGAAGATTCAATCGGTAATCAAACACTTCCCAACAAAGAAAACCCTTAACCAGATGGATTCACCGGTGAATTCTACTAACCTTAAGAATCAACACCAGGCCTTCTCAAATTCTTCCAAAAAACTGAAGAGAAAGGAACATTCCTACTTCATTCTATAAGGTCAGCATTACCTTCTTAAATAGCCAGATAGACACTATGAGAAAACTATAAACCAATTTCCTTTATGAACAATGCAAAAATCCTCAACAAAATTTTCTAGTAAAGCAAATTTAGTAGCATATTAACAGGACTACTGACCGAGACCAAGTGGGATTTGTTCCTGGAATGCAAGGATGGTTCAATAAAAGAACATCAACAAACTTTCAGTTATAACATGAATAAGTTATGGAGAGGTAATGTCTATCATGATGATTATGGTTAGTAATACTGTTTTGCATATTTGAAAGTGGCTAAGAGAGTAGATCTTAAAAGTTCTTATCACAAGAAAAAAATGTTTCATAATTATGTACGATGATGGATGTTAACTAGATTTATTGTGGCGATCATTTCATAGTATAAATAAATATCAAATTGTGGTGTTTTACACCTAAAACTAATATGTCATATGTCAGTTATACTTTAATAAAAATGAGAAAATTCGTGTAATACACCACATTAACAGAATAGAAAAAATAAACCATATGATCATTTCAGCTGATGTGGAAAGAACATCTGTGAGGATTCATCACCCTTTCATGATAAAAGACTTGGCAAGCTAGGAATAGAAACTTCCTCAATGTAAATATGTCATATGCGAAAAACCCACAACATCTCACTCAATGGTAAAAGACTGAAAACGTGCCCCCTAAGATCAGGAGCATGACAAGGGTGTCAGCTTTCACCATTTCTATTCAGTGCAGTTTTGGAAGTTCTAGTCAGAACAATTAGGCAAGAAATAGAAATAAAAGGCACATATATTGGAAAGGAAGCAGTAAAATTATTCTTGTTTGCAGATAACATGATCTTATATGTAGACAAATCTTGAGTCTGCACCTACACACAAAATTGTTATAACTAATAAATTCAGCAAAATTACAAATAAATCAACATTGAAAAATCAGCATATTTTTTATCAACAATGAACAAACTGCAAAGGAAATTAACAAAATTCCATTTATAATAGCATTAAAAAGAATAAAATACTTGGGAATAAATTTGATCAAGGAGGCAGATTTGTACACTGAACTACAAAACATAGCTGAAAATTTAAAGTGTATGTAAATACGGGTGCCTGGCTGACTCAGTCAGTGGAGCATGTGACTCCTGACCTTAGGTTGTAGGTTTCAGTCCCACATTGAGCGTAGAGATTACTAAAAATAAAATCTTAAAAAAAATTTTTAACTAAAGAAGTTGTAAATGGCAAAACAAATTCATCAATCAGAAGGCTTAATATTGTTAACATTTCCATACTACCCAAAGTGATCTACAGATTTGATGCCATCCCTATCACAACGCAATGAACTTTTTTTCTTTTTCCAGAAATAGAAAAGCCCATCCTGGGGATCCTTAACAGTCAGAAAATTCTTGAAAAAAAAGTTTGGAGGACTCACACTCCCTGATTTCAAAACCAACTACAATGCTAAAGTAATCAAAACAGTGTGGTACTGAAATAAAGGCAGACATACAGACCAGTGGAGTAGGAGAGCCCAGAAATAAGCCCTTGTATATATATGGTCAAGTGCTTTTTAGCAGATGGTGCTGGGTAAACAAGATATTCACATGCAAAAGAATGAAGTTGGACCCTTACCTTACATCATATATAAAAATTAACTTAAAGTAAATCAAAGACCTAAACATGAGACCAAACTATAAAACTCTTAGAAGAAAACATAGGGGAAAAATTCATGACATTGGATTTGGTCATGATTTCTTGGATATGAACCTAAAAGCACCGGCAACAAAAGAAAGAAATAGATAAGTTGAATTTCATCAAAATTAAAAACTTTTGTGCATTAAAGGACACTATCAAGAGAGTGAAAAAATCTACATAATGAGGGAAAATATTTGCAGACCATGTATCTGATAAGGGATTTAGATCCAGAATGTATACAACTCATTGACAACAATAACAATGACAACGATGAAAAACCAACCTAATTAAAAAATGGGCAAATATACACTTCTTCATGCTGGCCCTTCCTTGACATATTGACTTCTAACCCCTGTGGTACTCCAGCAGCTATGATCAACAGGAAGGGGTTTTTTTTTAAGATTTTATTTATTTATTTGACACACAGAGATCACAAGTAGGCAGAGAGAGAGGGAAGCAGGCTCCCCACTGAGCAGAGAGCCCCACTAGGGGCTCGATCCCAGGACCCTGAGATCATGACCTGAGCTGAAGGCAGAGGCTTAACCCATTGAACCACCCAGGTGCCCATCAACAGGAAGGGATTTTGCTGCTTACAGATTTATTGCTTCTTGGTTCTACATTCAATCTTCATTGCTTGCTGTGGAAGAATGGAGCTGGACCATATGAAAGTAATTATTCCTTTGTCAGGTGGTGCAATGTTAAGCTTTGTCAGCTGTGGGCTCTGGAGAACAACTGCATGAGGAAGGGGTTTTCCTTCTTGTTCTGGTGTATTCCAGCAGGCTCCGGTAGTATGCAGGGATTCCTCAGTGCCCACCTCCTGCAGCGCAGATGGCTTTTCCAGTACCATGGGCTGCGGCTCATGTAGCCCCTCCAGAACTTGCCTTCTCCTGTAACAGTGGTTAGCAGCACCCAGGAGCCAGTAGTTTCTCCCTGAAACACACTTTCATTGGCTTTGTAGCTGGGTGCCTCCAGTGAGACACCTTTCTATGAAATGACTTTCTTTGGCAGCTCAGAAGGTAGATTTCCAGCAAATTGTGGAGGGCAAATTTCCAGCAATTACCACTGGCAGAGCAACAAGCAACTTCTGTGCCCTCAAGTTGCACACAGCCATGTCCTCTCCAACAAGGTCTCAGCTCTATCTTAGCCTCAGAGGTGGTCTGTGAACCTTATGTCTGCTGATCCTATATTCTTTAGAGTTCTCTTACTTTTTACCAGCCAATTACCCTCATTACTCAAATCCCTTGTTACAGTTAATTCTACACATTAAAGTTTAGCTGTTAAATTGCTGTGTGGCTTCCATCTCCTCATTTGACCCTGACTGATACAGGGTCCCTGCCCAACACTACAAGGAAGAAGGACATACAAGTTCTCACCATCGTATGATATACTGTGCCAAACCAGTAGTGGGACAGAGTGCTGGGGACAGTAGGTAAGAAGGTGCTTCAGAGGTCCATGAAGACTTACGAGAGAACTAAGCTGAAAGGAGGAGTAGGCAATCAGGACACTCCATGTTCATCATTAATACATCCTCTTGTCTTTCTCCTCATGCTCTCATAATAAATGTCTGAATTACAGCAACTCTGTCTCCCAAGTTGGGTCCATGCCTTCTACCCCACTATTGCTCCTCGGGCCAGGCCACCATCATCTCTAGCTGGTTTATCTGAGAACCTGTAATTGTCCTTCCTTCCTTCCAGGCTTGCTCACTTCAGACTCTTCTCCACACTGACACCAGAGGGATTCTTCTAAAATGCAAAGTCACGTCAGAACGGTCTTTCAGCAAAAACTGCTGGTGGCCGTGCATTGCCCTTTGGACAAAATCTGACTCCTTTTGGGGGCACAAAGTGTGGGAACATCTGGTCTCTGCTCACCTTCCCAGTTTTATTTTGTGCCACCTTCGAACAGCCCTGCTCTCCAGCCACATCAAATGTCAGTTTCCTCAGGGACCTATACAAGTACTGCTCCCCTTTTAGGAAACCGTCTTCCCACCCCACCCCACCCCCGCCCTTTCACTCTCGTCTTTGCTTCCTTAGCTCATCCTTAACCTCAGTGAGGGTATCTACTCCTCTGGGAAGCCTTCCAAGCCTGCTTTCTGTGACCTTGTGTATGTTTCAGTCACGCCCTGTACTTCTCTCAACCCCTTCTCACAGGCTAGTAATTGTCTAACATATATGTCTCCTTACTACACTATAAACTCCATGAAGTCAGAAACTTTTGTTCACCATCGCTTCCTCAGCACCTGCTATAGTGCCCGATACCTATTAGGTGTTTGATAAGTGTTAGGGAACAAAAAGAATGTACAAGCAAAAGTGACAGGGAGAGTATGCATGAAAGTATGTTACATAAGCCGAGTGTAGGGGCATGGGTAGGAGTGGCTGGACTTGCAGGGCAGGCTGTTGGAGGCCAGGCTGGGAAGGGCCCTTTTGTTCATGCAAAACAGTTTATACTCTACAGTGTAGGGCAAACATCCCACATTGGCTGCTGGGATGCCCTTCCTGTTCATGCATTTCATTTGACCAAGACAGTTTTCAAACTTTCAAATATGGAGGACCTGGGTGGCTCATTTGTTGGGCATCTGCCTTCAGCTCAGGACCCTGCGATCCAGCCCCACGTCGGGCTCCCTGCTCAGCGGGAAGCCTGTTTCTCCCTGTCCCACTCCCTCTGCTTGTGTTCCCTCTCTCGCTGTGTCTCTCCCTGTCAAATAAATAAATCAAATCTTAAAGAAAGAAACTTCCAAATGTGAATGATTTTTAGTGTTCCACAATTCCCACCAGTCCCCATATTAACAGGAGCCCTTCCCTCATTTAAACTGGCTGTCTGCCCCACTGAGATCTGTGTTTGCTCTCCCTGCCGATGGGTGGGAGGGAAGAAAACAAAGACAGGGATTTAAGATATGAATTCTAGAGAGATAGATGGGTCCACCCTCTGTAGGGACTGTATTTTTGGGAGGCCCTTGGAAGAAGCAAATTTATTTTATCCAAAAGGCCCTGGGAGTGAAGATAGACCCAGAAAATCGGAAGAATTGCCCCCATTTTGAACAGCATCTATCTTTAGACTGCTCAGCTGGCCAATGCTTGGCTGGGTCCACTCTCCTGTTTGCTTTCTGAAATGGAAACTGCCCTGATGGAACCTGAAGTCAGAGCTGCAGTAGGTCAACACTGACTCAGCAGCCTGCCCTGTTGCAAGACCTTGTGCCAGGAACTGTACAAGATACAAAACATTAGGGAGGGCTGGAATATAGCATCCTCTGGGGGAAATAACAGCCACAGACACACACAGGGACCTGTAGAGACAGTGGGCTGGTGCTTTGACAACGCTCTACCTCAATAAGATCTCTACGGTACAGAACAGGGCCTGCAATATGCCAGGAACTCTGGTTTTTCATGTTTCCAATATAAATAGGCAGGGCCTGAGGGAAATGTTCCTTCTAAAAGAAACTCCTTGTTTTTTAATCCAGGTGGACCATTTTTTCAACTTATAAAGGGGGCATTACCCTTGGAGTAGCCTCAAAACTCAGGTCCACTCTCCAAGGACTCCTGTCCCAATGTAAAGGTTCTTGGAAAACTAAGCTCCTGATCAGAAAGAAGCCATGAACAAGCTTGATGGTCAGTATCTCTTCCAAAAAAGAACACACCTCTTTATTGAACAGAGGACCCTCTCCATCAACCAAGGCTGATGGAGGTTCCTCAAAAAACTGGGATGAGTTTTTAACAATTTAGTTCTCCTCTTACAAAATTTCACCTAAGCCCGAGATTCCCTTAAGAACAGGTACCATCCTGTGCTTTCATGATCATTCCTGCATTTGTGGTTCTTGCCAAGTAAAAGCAAATGATGTCCTGCTGAGTTGGATGAGCCGTAGTTTCCCAGTAGCTGGAACAGAGAAAGATGATGGACAAGTGTGTTCCATTCAGCACCCACAGTTGAGGCAGACTGACCTCAACACCTGTGCCCCCGATGCCACCTTTCCCTGCCGGTAGTTCTGGAATGAGGCTTTTGCTTTGTAAACACCACTAGCAACAGTTTATAAAAGCAAATGAAGCCATAAATACTTCACGAAAAAACTCTGTTCCCAGTTCCAGCATAAATTGGGTTAGATAATCATTTTCATGAAGATTTCCCTAGGTCACAATCCTAATCATATCTTGAAATGAACAGAAAATTCCATGAAGATAAAGAGTTGATCCTTTCAATTTGGACTTTCAAGAATTACCTGTGCACAGTGTTGGTAAAGTATGAGTACCAATAATCTTGAACAAAGCCTCACTTGAATTTAATTTAATTTTTTAAAGATTTTTTTATTCTTAAGGAATCCCTACACCCAACGTGGGGCTCCCAACCACAATCCTGAGATCAAGAGTTGCATGCTCCACCAACTGGGCCAGCCAGGCACCCCTATTAATTTCATTTTGTAGTACTTGCTTATTTTGTAGTAGTTTTAGGGGTAGCTGTAATTTAAAAATTAATAGAGTTTATTTCTAGAGTTGTTTTAGGCTTATGGAAAACTGATGGGAAAGTACAGAAGGTTTCCACATACCACCCACTGTTTCCCCACATTGGCTTCTTCTATTAGGGTCATGCATTTGTTACAACTGATGCGCAAATGTCGATACATTATTATTAACTAAAGTCCAATAGTTTACATTAGGGCTCACTCTGTGTCCCATAATCTTTGTGTTTTCACAAATGTATGATAACATGAGTCCATCATTATTGAATCACAGAGAATATGTTCATTGCCCTAAAAATCCCCCTACTCCAAGTATTTGTCCTTCCTGCCCCCAGCCTCTGGAAAAACTATAAAAAACCATAAAACTCCTAGAAGATAACATAGGTGAAAAATGTAGCTAACCATGGGCTTTGCGTTGACTTTTTACATACGACACCAAAAACATGATCCATGAAAGAAAAAATTCACGTTGGGCCTCATTTAAATTAAAAACACCTGCTCTGTGAAAGACACTGTTGAGAGAATGAAAAAGCATGCCACAGCCTGGGAGAAAACCTTTGTAAAACTTAATGTTTGTTGAAAAACTGGTATCCAAAATATAAAAAGAACTTTTAAAACTCAACAATAAGAAAATTAACAGTTTGCTTAAAAATAGGCAAAAGATCTGAACAGACACCCCACAAAAGAAGGTATACAGATGGCAAATATGAATATAAAAATATGCTCAAGAGGAGCCTGGCTGTCTCAGCTGGTAGAGTATGTGACTCTTGATCTCAGGGTGGTGAGTTTAAGACCCACACTGGGTGTAGAGCCTACTTAATTTTAAAAAAAGGTTAAAAAAAAAAAGAAAATATACTCAACATCATGTATCATTAGGGAATTACAAATTAAAACAACAATGACACATGACTGCATGCCTATTAGAATGCTAAGTTTCAAACCATTGACGACGCCAAATGTTGGTGAGGGTTTAGAGGAACAGGAGCTCTCATTCATTGCTGGTGGGAATGTAAAACGATATAGTCATTGTGGAAGACAATATGGCAGGTTTTTTTTTTTTTTTATAAAACTAATTGTAATTTTTAAAGAAGATTTTATTTATTTGACAGACAGAGCTCAAAAGTAGGCAAAGAGGCAGGAAGATAGAGAGAGGGGAGGAAGCAGACTCCCTGCTGAGCAGAGAGCCAGATGTGGGGCTCGATCCCAGGACCCTGGGATGAGAAGGCAGAGGCTTAACCCACTGAGCCACCCAGGCGCCCCTAATTGTGATTTTTTAAAAATTGGAAATCAAATCTATAACTTGTTTGAAGTCAATAGTACCATAAGCAGACTTTTCTTTAAGAGCTAAGTAAAGCTTAAAAAACAAGTAACAATGGGGGCACCTGGGTGGCGGTCAGTTAAGCATCAGACTCTCAGTTTTGGCTCAGGTAATGCTCTCAGGATGGGTGGGATCAAGCACCAAGTTGGGCTCCCTGCTAAGTTTGGAGTCTGCTTGAGATTCTCTCTCTCTCCATCTTCCTTTCCTTGTGCCCACTGCCCCCATGCATGGCTCTCTCTCCTTTTCTAAAATTAACAAATAAATAACATTTAAAATAAAAGCAAATAGCAATGGAAGATGAAGTTTCTGGTATTAGACCAGCAGTACCAAATAATGCTGTGTGAGTGCCTGAAAAATAAACCCATTTTGCAGGAGGTAACTTTAAGTACATATTACAGATTCCTTATAGTTCAGGCAGAATTCAAACTCTACATTTTAACAGTAAATTTTCCTGAACAAAACTATTTTTAAAAAGGTAAAACCTAGGTGTTTTTTATTTGACCAACTCCATCTAAGTTTAGATGTGTCTAAGGGCTTAAGTCAGTGATTTTCAAACTATGAGCAAAGGGGTTCCACAAGGTGAAAATTGTTTTGATAACAATGTTAAAGATGGTATCTACCTCTCACTCTTGTTTTCTCATTAGTGTAGAGTGGAAATTTTCCAGAGGCTACATGTAGTGGGGTTTCACAACAGATTGAATGCTGATATGAAAATCCAGCTGTCTTTTATTAAGCCAGACATTAAGGAGACAGGCAAAAATGAAAAATGAGTCCACTTTTCTCACTATTTTTTTTGTTTTAGAAAATATAGTATTTTAAAAATACATTATTTGGCTAAAATTAGCAACACAAGAAACAACAGGAGTTGGCAAGAATGAGGAGAAAGGGGAACCTCCTCCACTGTTGGTGGGAATGCAAGCTGGTGCAGCCACTCTGGAAAAGAGCATGGACGTTCCTCAAAAAGTTGAAAATATAGAGCTACCCTACGACCCAGCAATCGTACTACTGGGTATTTACCCTAAAAATACAAATGTAGTGATCTGAAGGGGCACGTGCACCCCAATGTTTATACCAGCAATGTCCACAATAGCCAAACTATGGAAAGAGCCTAGATGTCCATCAACAGATGAATGGATAAAGAAGATGTGGTCAGGGCGCCTGGGTGGCTCAGTGGTTTAAAGCCTCTGCCTTAGGCTCAGGTCATGATCTTGGGGTTCTGGGATCGAGCCCCGCATCGGGCTGTCTGCTCAGCAGGAAGCCTGCTCCCCCCACCCCGCCCGCTGCCTGCCTCTCTGCCAACTTGTGATCTCTGTCTTTCAAATAAATAAATAAAATCTTTTTAAAATTAAAAAAAAATTTTTTTTAAATGAATACAAAGAGAAAGTATGGGGATTCAAGGAACTCAAAGGTAATTTGCATGTTAAGAGATGCATAAGTGTTTGCTTTAATGTGTAATGTTTTTTAGGAATTAAGGTTTGAAGTGTGTGTCTATTAGATAAAATATGATAAATAGCCTGAAGTGTTAAGAGGGTACTTTATAAATATCAGATAATAAGTTAATATGCTTTTTTAGAGCATTTATTTAGGTGATTAAAATCTAAATCTAACTAATAATCACCTGCTTACCTGCTTATTAATAAGTACGGTAGCTGCATTTTATCATTTTAGTGCATTTTATAATAAATTGTGATTACACTCTACTGTATAGGTTTTTATGCCTTATTTAGCTAATATAGTGAGATATTCGTGAGTAAAATAAGGTACTTAGCCCAATTATGAAGGCAATTTTACCTACACTCCAGTTTATTGTGAAAAAAAAAAAGTATTTGGTATATATTTTGATGAGAATTTGCAAGAAAAAAATTATTATATAATATAAAATTTATCCAAAAATTTTAAATAAAATAAAAATAGAACTACCCTATGATCCAGCAATTGCACTACTAGGAATTTACCCAAAGAATACAAAAATACTAATTTGAAGAGATATGTGCACCCCTGTATTTATAGCAACATTTTTTTTACAATAGCCAAGTTATGGAAAGAGCCCAAATGTCCATCAACTGATGAGTGGGTAAAGAAGATGTGGTTTGTGTGTGTGTGTATGTATACACATACATAAAATGGAATATTACTCAGCTGTATAAAAGAATGAAATCTTGCCGTTTCTAATGACATGGATGGAACTAGAGAGTACAACGCTAAGTGAAATAAGTAAAAAAAAAGACAAATACTGTATGATTTCACTCATATGTGTAATTTAAGAAACAAAATAAGTGAACATGGTGAGGAGGAGGAGAAAGGAAACCAAGACACATGTATTTTCATTTCTTTTCTGGAAAGCATCTAGGAGTGAAATTGCTGGGTCATAATGTAGATGATATTTAACTTTATGAGAAACCACCACATTTTCCAAAGTGTTTTACCATTTTACATTTTCCAACAATGTATGATTGTTTCAGTTTCTACACTTCCTGGCCAACAATTGTTTCAGTTCCTCTCCTTCCTTGTCATTGTTTTTAATGTTAGCCATTCTAGTGGGTTGGAAATGGTAACTCATGAGTTTAATTTGAATTTCCTTTTCAGAAAACATCCCCCATCATATTAAATTAAAGCTATTCATTTGAGTCTTACTTATATGGTACAATGACATTTATTTTTAAAATCAGCTTTGGTTTTATACCTATAGAAGCAGCTGTGAGAATAAGGCATTTATAAGGAAATACTGCCCCAGTGTTCCATGTCTTGCCTTCTCTGAGTTGTTAGAACAGAGATGTGTTGAGCCATTGGTCTTTTCATTGACCGTTTCTCTCTTCTCATCCCAGGACTTGATGGAAGCCAAGGAAAAGTTCTGGGGATTATGCCTGAACTTAGCACTTGTGATTGTTGGAGCACGCCTGGCTGTGGACAAGGGTGTGCAAGGGCACAGGTGTTAAGGAACTGTGTGCTGCTTGTGTTCTGATTTTTGGCAACTTGACTCTACCCTTGGGGTCAGTTTGTTTAGTTAAACTGAAGTCATCATAATGACTTCACTTCTGTGACATTTTTATCAAATCTATGAATACATACATAAAGAATGGTATGAAAACAAGAATAAGGCATTTATATCTAGTTTTCTATTTGTATATTAAGTTTCATTATAATAAAAATAATACAGGTCAACATTAGAGGGTCATAATTTTTCCTTTACAAGATGTAAGTGCATTTCTTAAGTTTGAACAGCTAACCTAGCCTACACGTCTCTACTATTCTAGTCTCTGTCCAATTTTCAATAAGTTAATTCAGCTACAGTTTTTTTCATCTACATTTACAACTTGTTTCTAGTCACCTTATTTGGATTCAGGTGTTTCTCAAGCCTCAATTAAAATTTCAAAAAGCGGGGCGCCTGGGTGGCTCAGTGGGTTAAGCCGCTGCCTTCGGCTCAGGTCATGATCTCGGGGTCCTGGGATCGAGTCCCGCATCGGGCTCTCTGCTCAGCAGGGAGCCTGCTTCCCTCTCTCTCTCTGCCTGCCTCGCTATCTACCTGTGATCTCTCTCTGTCAAATAAATAAATAAAATCTTTAAAAAAAAAAAAAATTTCAAAAAGCATACTAAACTAGGTTTTTCTCATTGGTACATTTTATTGTGTTAATGTTTATTGGTGTAATTCTTGGAATGTAATTTTATTCTTCATATTATGATTGTCACAGCTGAGTGTGGGACAAACTCAAAATAGCTCTAAATACCTCTTTACTAGGTGCTGAACAATATTTTGTTCAGAATGTTTTGGTAATATTAACTTTGGGAGATATATATGGCTTTTGAAATTTGGTCTTGAAGCTAGATGAGTAATGGGCTAAAATATTTTAAAATTTTTTTTAATTTTTTTTTAAGATTTTATTTATTTATTTGAGAGAGAGACAGTGAGAGAGAGCATGAGCGAGGAGAAGGTCAGAGAGAGAAGCAGACTCCCCATGGAGCTGGGAGCCGGATGCGGGACTCGATCCCAGGACTCCAGGATCATGACCTGAGCCGAAGGCAGTCGTCCAACCAACTGAGCCACCCAGGCGTCCCTAAAATTTATTTTTAAATTATAGATGTATATAACCATATTATCAAGAGTTTGGAAAATACAAGAAAATAAAAAGAATCACCCTTACTCTGGTATCCTAACACATCCATGATCATTTTGTAAATTCATTTTCAATATTTTAATATTACATGTTTTTGCATGGTTATGCTATAAGACACATTGTTTTTTCATAGACTTGACAATGATAATTTTTAATGATACATAAGTTTATATTATGTACAACTGCCATAATAATAATAAAAACAACAATAATAACAGCTGTAGCTAAAATGTACTGAGCTCATACAACATGCCTATAAATACCATAGATTATTTAATTTCTCACAACTTTATTTTACTTAGCCACTCTACCTCAAATTGCTTCCAAATTTTCACTGTCTTTATACAGATGACCTTTCTTTAAGTTGAATTGATTCCAAAGTGAGATATTTCCAGAAGTGAGTGAGTCATAAGACATGAACATTTTTGTTGCCCTTGATACAAATTGCCAATTTTTATCCCTGAAGGCTCATATAAAATACAAATGTCACTAAAAGCACAAGAAAGTGCCCATTTTAGTGTATCTTTAACAGCATGAGGAATTGTAATTTAGTAGGGTTTTTAAAAATTATTTTTAATAGATAAAAGACCTCATCCTTACTTGTCAAAATTCAATATCTTTCCTTACGTTCATTTATTATCTCTATTTCTTTTCTAAATCATCTGTCCATTTCACCCATTTATTTATAGTTAATGTTTCTTTTGCCAATTTGATGGTCTGTTTGTTTACTTAATTTTTCTAAATCATAAAAATGGTAAATGGTTACTTTTGAAATAAGATGTGAAAAATTTTCTTCACACCCATGCTCCATACGCTTATTTATTTATTTATTTTTAAAGATTTTATTTATTTATTTGACAGACAGAGATCACAAGTAGGCAGAGAGTCAGGCAGAGAGAGAGGAAGCAGGCTCCCTGCTGAGCAGAGAGCCCGATGCCGGGGCTCAATCCCAGGACCCTGAGGTCATGACCTGAGCTGAAGGCAGCGGCTTAACCCACTGAGCCAACCAGGTGCCCCATACTCTTTTTTTTTTTTTTTAAAGATTTTATTTATTTGACAGAGACACAGATAGACAGAGAGACAGGCAGAGAGAGAGGAGGAAGCAGTCTCCCTGCTGAGCAGAGAGGTCGATGTGGGGCTTGATCCCAGGACCCTAGGACCATGACCTGAGATGAAGGCAGAGGCTTTAAACCACTGAGCTACCCAGGCGCCACCCCCATACTCTTATTTAAAGAAAGAATTACTGTGAACAACTTGGGGCATATTCTTCTAGATACAGACGCACAAAGTAGATCTCACTTCCTATTTTTACACTTTTATGTATCGTGGGCTTCTATGCTAACACCTATGGGCTTACCTTAACCTTTTTCATGGTCTCATAGTGTTTTATTTCATAGATATATCACCATTTATTAATGAGCCCTTGTTGGCATTTAGGCTCCTTCTCAAATCTGCTATGAGCTCCTTGCTTAATTAAAAAGCGAACTTGTATCATATCCTGGTAACATTTCCTTCCTGAGTTTTCCTCATAAGCCTTTGGATTTTGGTAACTTTTCACATTCTATTTAAAATTTGGAAGTGTTGGGCGCCTGGGTGGCTCAGTGGGTTAAGCCGCTGCCTTCGGCTCAGGTCATGATCTCAGGGTCCTGGGATCGAGTCCCGCATCGGGCTCTCTGCTCAGCAGGGAGCCTGCTTCCTCCTCTCTCTCTCTGCCTGCCTCTCCGACTACTTGTGATTTCTCTCTGTCAAATAAATAAATAAATAAATCTTAAAAAAAAATAAAATAAAATTTGGAAGTGTTAAATGTCTATTTCTTTTTTTCCCTCAAGATGTCTTTTATTATTTTCAGCTCTATCCTGGGCTTCACAGTGAGGCAACATGTCATTGATGGTCAGAAACTCAAGAATGATCCAATAATAGTGCATGTCTCGAGTACTATGAAGAGAATCAAGTTAAGGGGAAGTGAGAGAAAGCTCCACAGATAAGATGATATTTAAGCTGGATTTTGAAAGGTAGGGAAGAGGTATAGAGTCAGAGAGGAAAAGGGATGGGGGTGGAGGGAGCCAATCAGAGAGGGGAACGGCCCTGGTAAGAGCCGGACAATTAAGATGGTATACTTTGTTCAGGGTATGGTGAGTTAAGAGTGGCTGGGCTGTTTTGGAAGAGAGTAATGATAGTCACAATAATGTTAAGCATGATATTTCATTAATGCTCACAGAAAACACAAGTAGGTGCTGTAATTGTCCCCATTTTACAGATGAGGTGGTTAAGACTTAGGAAAAATGAGGGATTTGCTCAAGCTCATATAGCTATTGAAACAGTCAAATTTAGGGTCTGGTCCAACTTTGAGTGTTCTTTGTTCATTAGCACCAGGCATCTCATCAGTGAAGAAAGTGGATAGTCCAGGTTGGGGCACTTGCTTGTCAGGTTAAGACTGGACTTTTTCTTAGAGACCACAGGGATCCACTAAAGATTTTGGAATAACAACCAAATCTTGTTTTTAGAGTGACTTTGGTGGAGGCATGACAATGGATTGGTTGGACAGGAAGAGAAAGAGGAAGGAAGGAGAAAGGGAGACAAGAGGAAGGCAGGAAATCAGCTAGGTACTGTTCACTAAGATTTTAATGATTGCCACACCCTGGGTTCAGCAATTTCTGTTGCGAGAGCCCAGACGACAACTGTGGAACTGAAAGGAAGTCACCCACAGATTCTTAGAAGGTCGAACCAATGAGGTTTGCGATGACTGGCTGAATGTGGATGGTGCAGGAGTATGAAGTTTTGATGAGAAAAAAGAAATCTGTTTTGCGGTGCATACACTGAGTCTGTCTGGTGAGCTGTATCTTGGAGGTGCATGGCATCTGTCTGGATAAGACTAGAAGACATCTGGAAATGAGTGTGGTGCTAAGAAGATGGATTTGGAAGCAGGTAGGGAGCAAGCCATTGAAGCTTTGTTAGGAGATAGTATCTCAAAAGAAAAAAAATAAAGGGAACACAGACCAGAAGACTGAGTATCGCCTTCACAGGTGGACACTGGAGAAGCTGCTAGAAGTGGAGAAATAAGGGGGCTGCAGAGAGTGCCCCTGGCTTCACCCAGCATGCAGGAACCAGGGGTCCATGGTCGGGAGTAAGCTGACTAGGCTTGCCTAGGAACTTCCATGCACGGCACTGAGGGTGCAAAATGATGAAAGAGACTGTGTCACTTGGAAGGAAAACATTAAATTCCAGGAGAATAAGGTCAACAATCAAGGAAATCATCATCAGGGATGGGTAATTCAGCAAACTAGGTGAAAAGGTTTAAAAAAATTATTATTGTGGTAAAAAAAAACACATGACATTAAATTTACCATCTTAACCATCTTTAGGTGTACAGCTCAGTAGTGTTAAAATATATACAGATCTCTAGAACTTTTCATCTTGCAAAACTGAAACTCTATACCCATTAAACACTAATTCCTCCTCCTTACTCCCCTCCCCACATGCTGTTATCTTTCTACTTAATGTTTCTGTGATTTTTACTATTTTAGATATTTTATATGAGTGGAGTAAAAAAATATTTGTATTCTTGTGACTGTTTTATTGCACTTAGCGTATTGTTCTCAAGGTTCATCCAGTTTTAGCCTGTGAGGGAACTTCCTTGTTTTTTAAGCTGCATAATATTCCATTGTACATATAAACCTCATTTTAAAAAAAGATTTTATTTATTTATTTGACGTAGAAAGACACAGCAAGAGAGGGAACACAATCAGGGAGAGTGTGAGAGGGAGAGACGGGCTTCACGCTGAGCAGAGAGTCCAATGAGGGGCTCGATCCCAGGATCCTGGGATCATGACCTGAACTGAAGGCAGAAGTTTAACTGACTGAGCCACACAGGCACCACATACCTCATTTTTTTTCATCCATTCTTCTGTTGATGGACATTTGGGATATATACCCAGAAATGAAATTCTTGGCCATATGTGTTATTCTTCTTCAAAATTTTTAGTTTTCACAGAAATGGAACAGAAAATCCTAAAATTTATATAGAAGCAGGGAAGACCCTGAATAGCCAAAGGAATATTGAAAAAGAAAACCAAAGCTGGTGATGTCACAATTCTGGATTTCAAGCCATATTACAAATCTGTAATCATTAAGACAATATGGTACTAGCTGGCACAAAAACAGACACATAGATCAATGGAATAGAATGGAAACCCCAGAAATGGTCCCTCAACTCTATGGTCAATTAATCTTCAATGAAGCAGGAAAGAATACAATGGAAAAAAAGACAGTCTCTTCAACAAATGGCTTTGGGAAAATTGGACAAGCACATGTAGAAGAATGAAACTAGACCATTTTCTTATACCACACACAAAAATAAACTGGAAAGGGATGTAAGACCTAAATGTGAGCCAAGAATCCATCAAAATCCTAGAGGAGAACACAGGCAGCAACATTTTTTTACCTTGGCCACAGCAAATTCTTGCTAGACACATCTCCAAAGGCAAGGGAAACAAAAGCAAAAATGTGCTATGGGCACTTCATCAAGATAAAAACTTTTGCAGAGCAAAGGAAACAGCTGACAAAACTAAAAGACAACCTACAGAATAGGAGAAGGTATTTGCAAATGTCTTATCAGATAAAGGGCTAGTATCCAAAACCTATAAAAAACTTATCAAACTCAACACCCAAAAACCAAATAATCCAGTCAACAAATGGGCAGAAGACATGAACAGACATTTCTCCAAAGACGACATACAAATGGCCAAAAAGCACATGAAAAAATGCTCAACATCAGGGAAATTCAAATCAAAACCACAATGAGATAACACCACACACAGGTCAGAATGGCTAAAATGAACAATTCAGGAAACAACAGATGTTGGTGAGGATGCAGAGAAAGGGGAACCCTATTACACTGCTGGTGGGAATGCAAACTGGTACAGCCACTCTGGAAAGCAGCATGGAGGTTTCTCAAAAAGCTGAAGATAGCGACGCCTGGGTGGCTCAGTTGGTTAAGCAGCTGCCTTCGGCTCAGGTCATGATCCCAGCGTCCTGGGATTGAGTCCCACATCGGGCTCCTTGCTTGGCGGGGAGCCTGCTTCTCCCTCTGCCTCTGCCTGCCACTCTGTCTGCCTGTGCTCGCTCTCTCCCCCTCTCTCTCTAATAAATAAATAAAATCTTTAAAAAAAAAAAAAAAGCTGAAGATAGAGCTACCCTATGACCTAGCAATTGTACTACTAGGTATTTATTCAAAGGATACAAACACAGTGATTCAAAGGGACACATGAACCCAATGTTTATAGCAGCAATGTTCACAATAGCCAAAGTATGGAAGGAGCCCAGCCATCCGTTGACTAGATGAATGGATAAAGAAGATGGAGTATGTGTATATATACATATACACATACAATATATAATGGAATACTACTCAGCCATCAAAAAGAACGAAATCTTGCCATTTGCAACAACATGGATGGAACCAGGGTATTATGCTAAGTGAAATAAGTCAGTCTGAGAAAGATAAATATTATTATTTCACTCACATGTGTGGAATTTAAGAAACAAAACAGATGATCGTAAGGGAAGGGATGGAAAAATAAGATGAAATCAAAGATAAACCATAATGGGGCGCCTGGGTGGCTCAGTGGGTTAGGCCGCTGCCTTCGGCTCGGGTCATGATCTCGGGGTCCTGGGATCGAGCCCCACATCGGGCTCTTTGCTCAGCGGGGAGCCTGCTTCCTCCTCTCTCTCTGCCTGCCTCTCTGCCTGCTTGTGATCTCTCCCTGTCAAGTAAATAAATAAAATCTTAAAAAAAAAAAAAAAGATAAACCATAAGGAACTCTTACCCATAGGAAACAAAACAGGGTTGCTGAAGGAGAGGTTGGGGGGAACTGGAGTAACTGGGTGATGAGTATTAAGGAGGCACTTGAAGTAATAAGTACTGGCTGGGCGTTCTATGCAACTGATGAATCACTAACTCTACCTCTGCGATCAATAATACACTATATGTTAATTGACTTTAAGTTTTAAAAATCCCAATGCCCAGGCTGCACTCAAACCAAGTGTATCAGAATTTCTGAGGATAGATTATGGGTATTGGTATTTTATGAAACCCACTAGGGTGTTCCAATGTGCAGGCAAAGGTCAAGATCCTCTGCTTTAGGAGTTTTGTTAGGGAGACGCCAATAATGTTTGCCCAACTACTGATTATAGCCCTCAGCCCACTGGAGCTGGCTTGAGCCCCACCCAAAATTCAATAAATCTAAATACAGGGTTGGGAAGGATGGAGCAAGAGAATCTGAAATTGTAAATGTTTCTCCAGTGATTTTTTTGTACACAGAGAAAGAGGTTGGAGAACTGCTTGATTCCCATGTTTACAGACTGATTCAGAAAGCTGGCTGCTGTGGAACAGTTTCCTTCTGTTTCCTCTCCCACTTGACATATTTGGACGGATAAACAAGGATACTTTCTCTCTCTCTCTTTTCTTTTTTTTTTTTTAAATTTTCAGCTTTTTAAAAATTGTGTTACGTTAGTCACCATAAAATACATCATTAGTTCTTGATGCAGTGTTCCAAGATTCATTGTTTATGTACAACACCCAGTGCACTATGCAATACGTGCCCTCCTTAATGCCCACCACCAGGCTCACCCATCTCCACACCCCCTTCCCCTCTAAAACCCTCTGTTTGTTTCTTGGAGTCCATAGTGTCTCATGGTTCATCTCCCCTGCCAATTTCCCCCAATTCGCTTTCCTTTCCTTCTCCTAATGTCCTCCAAGTTATTCCTTATGCTCCACAAGTAAGTGAAACCATATGACAATTTGCTTTCTCTGCTTGACTGATTTCACTCAGCATCATCTCCTCCAGTCCCATCCGTGTTGATAGAAAAGTTGGGGATTCCTCTTTCCTGAAGGCTAAGTAATATTCCATTGTATATATGGACCACATCTTCTTTATCCATTTGTCTGTTGAAGGGCATCTAAGCTCCTGCCACAGTTTGGCTATTGTGGACATTGCTGCTATGAACATCAGGGTACTTGTGGCCCTTCTTTTCACTACATCTCTATCTTTGGGGTAAATACCCAGTAGTACAATTGCAGGATCATAGGGTAGCTCTGTTTTTAATTTTTTGAGAAATCTTCACACTGTTTTCCAAAGTGGCTGTATCACCTTGCATTTCAATCAACAGTGTAAGAGGGTTCCCCTTTCTCTACATCCTTTCCAATATTTGTTGTTTTCTGCCTTGTTAATCTTGGCCATTCCAACAGGTGTAAGCTGGTGATTTTGATTTGAATTTCCCTGATGGCTAATGAGGATGAACATTTTTTTCATGTGTCTGCTAGACATTGTATGTAACAAAGATATTTTCTGTTCTTGATCTGTTTAGATGAGTAATCCTTTTCTTTCAGTCAATAAATGTTGATGGAACACTTATTCTATGCCAGAGGCTATTCTAGTTGCTAGAGTTATGCCAGTCAAAAAAGAGGCAAAGAGTCATGACTTTGTGGAGCTTACATTATGGTGGAGGGATGATTAACAATAAATCTAGTAGATAGGTCAAACACGTTACCATTGATAAGTGTTTTGGAAAAAAAGAAAAAAACTTGAGTATGGTAAGAAACTCATTAATGCAAGACAAAGTCATGGCTTCCCAACAATGCCCATGTCCTAATGCCTGGGACCAGTGAATATTTTACCTTCAATAGCAAAAGGCACTTTGCATATATGATTAAGGAGACTTTGGGTCAACCCAGGGCAATCACAAGGGTCTTTTTAAGGGAAAGAGGGAGGTAGGAGAGTCAGAGTTGGAGAAGGAGATATGTGTGGCGATGGAAGTAGGTGTGAGAGAGAGTTGAAGATGCCACAGTGCCGACTTTGAAGACGGAGTGTCCATGAGCCAAGGAATGCAGGTGGCTTCTCAAAGCTGGAAAAGGCAAGGAAACAGATTCTCTCTGGAACCTCCAGAAAGAATGCAACCCAGCTGACACCTTGATTTTGGTCCTATAAGACTTAACTTGGATTTTTGACCTCCAGAAGATAATAAATTTGTAAGACAAAAAATTTTGTTGTTTTAAGCCACTATATTTATGGCAATTTGTTACAGCAGCAATTAGAAATTAATAGTGGGAATGGGCACAGAGAACAATATAAAATAGAGTGGGTTAGCCTCAGTGAAGTGGACATTCAGCAATGGTTTGCAGGAGGTGAAGGAGCTGGCCAAGGGGTTAATTGGGAGAAAAGCATTTCAGGCAGAAAGAGCAGAGTAAAGGCCCTAAGCGCTGTCTGCTGTGTCTGAGGCTCAGGGAGGTAGCCAGCAGAACAGAGAGAGTGAGGGAGAAGTAGGGGAGGAAGCCAGAGTGTTGATAAGCATTTGTCAGCGCAGATCATGTGAGCCATTGGAAGTCTTTGCCAGGACTTTGGCTTTTGTTTTGAGAAGGAAATCACAAGCAGGTTCTGAGCAGAGAAGTGACACAATCTGTGTTCTGATTTAAAAAGATTCTGTGGCTGCTGAGTTGAAGAGACTGGAGGGCACCCAGGTGGCTCAGTCGGTTAAGCAGCTGCCTTTGTTCAGGTCATGATTCCCAGGGTCTTGGGAATAAGCTCCCCATCAGGTTCCCTGCTAAGCGAGAAGTCTGCTTTTCCTCCTGCGCCTCCCCTTTACTCTCTCTGTCTCTCAAATAAATAAAACCTTTAAATGAAAAGAAAAGGTATTGCAGAAAGATTTGAGTAGAAGCAGGGAGACCATAGCAGCATCTGGGTGGGAGATGACCCTGCCTGGGGTCAAAGAAGTGGTCAGATCCTGGATACTTCTTGAAGATCAAAAGGATTTCCTTCCTGATGGACTAGATGTGGGGTGTGAGCAAAGATGGGGTCAAGCCTGGGTTTTAGTTTTGTGAAATTCTTAAATGATTTTTTAAAATAATACTGTTTTTCCCAAGCCTACCAACTACAGAAAGCTAGATTAAAGAAATCTCAGGTCAGATCAGCCCCTTGTAGCACTATAGCCATGCAATCAGGTTTGTGATGCTAAGGCTAAGGAGACCTCCACATCATCAATTAAATTTAGTAAAAAAAAAACTTTAAAGATTTTATTTAATTTTTTGACAGAGAGACAGCAAGAGAGGGAGCACAAGCAGGGGGAGTGGGAGAGGGAGAAGCAGGCTCTCCATTGAGCAGGGAGCCTGATGCGGGGCTGCCTCTCAGAACCCAGGGATCATGACCTGAGCTGAAGGCAGATGCTTAATGACTGAGCCACCCAGGCACCCCAAATTTAATCAAATTTATTTCATCATTCTTGATAATCTTATATATATATATATATATATATATGGTTTGGGGGATTCTTTGTTATAACACCTCATTGATTTTTTTTTCCCTTTCAGTTTTGATTAATGAGGAAATGAAATTAAGTTGTTTGCATACTTTATCCAAGGTGGTGTCACATTGGCTAAATCAAATCAATACTTGAGCAAATGTGAAATTACAGCTTCTTTAGCATGGAACATTCTAGGTATCATTATTGAAGATGTCATTTAAAAAATAGTCTTTAGGGGTGCCTGGGTGGCTCAGTGGGTTAAATCCTCTGCCCTTGGCTCAGGTCATGATCTCAGGGTCCTGGGATGGAGCCCCGCATCGGGCTCTCTGCTCAGCAGGGAGCCTGCTTCCCCCTCTCTCTCTGCCTGCCTCTCTGCCTACTTGTGATCTCTGTCTGTCAAGTAAATAAATAAAATCTTAAAAAAAAAAAAAAGAGTCTCTTTAAAAAAAAATAGTCTTTAAAAAACAGCTGTTCTTGGGGTGCCTGGACGGCTCAGTTGGTTGAGGATCTCTCTCTGGCTCAGGTCATGATCTCAGGGTCCTGGGTTGATGGAGCTCTGCTCAGGCTCCCTGGTTGGTGGGGCATCTGTTTTCTTTCCTCTGTCCCTGCCCCCAGCTTGTGCGCCCTCTCTCTCTTAAATAAATAAATAAAATCTTTTTTAAAAACCCAGCTGCTATCATTTCACATTACTTGCTATTTAGGCACTTTGAACTTTTTTCATTGGAAGGCACATAAATAAAGCAGACTACTGGCATCTGTAATGGATGTAGCATTTGCAACTGGACTCTGCAATGCGCCTTCCAGAGTTGTAGTTTTACTAATGAAGTTTCGAAAGCCGCTCAGCTAATGACTTAGGTAACCAGCTACCCAGCATTACAACTCTGCTTTTTTCCCCTCCACTCCTCAAACCTGGTCAGAGTGATAAAAACTTGCATTGCTTTTTTTTTTTTTTTTAAGATTTTATTTATTTGAGAGAACACAGAGGTAGAAGCAGACTCCCTGCTGAGCAGAAAGACCAATGTGGGACTTGATCCCAGGACCCTGGGACCTTAGGCTCACCCTTAGGCATGAGCCCAAGGCAGACGCTTAACCAACTGAGCCACACAGGCTCCCCTGGTCATTCCCTGTTGATGGACATTTGGTTTATTTTCACTTTGGGGCTACTGTGGAAAACGTTGCTATGAACATTCACGTACAAATGTTTGTATGGACATATGTTTCATTTCTCCTGGATATAAACCCAGGAGTGCAACAGTTGGATCATATGGAGACTATATATTTAACCTTTGGGGAAACTGCCAGACTCTTTTCTAAAGCCGTTGCATCCCCACCAGCAATGTATGTATCAGGGTCCCAATTCCTCCACATCTTCACCAAATTATTATTTGTCTTTTTTATTATAGTAATCCTAGCAGTGTGAAGTGATAAAACATATATATATTTTTCAGTTAGTGACAGTGTATGTGTGAGGGGGCTGCCGGGGTGGCTCGGTTGGTTCAGCATCTGAATCTTGATTTCAGCTTAGATCATGATCTCAGGGTTGTGAGATCAGCCCAGTGTGGGGTTCTGCACTGGACAAGGAGCCTGCGTGGGGTTCTCTCTCCCTCTCCTTCTGCCCCAGACCCCCCGCCAACTCAAGCTCACTGTCTCTCCCTCAAAAAAAAAAAAAAAGACAAAACAAAAAAAACAAACTCTCAGTTAATCACAATGGGAATTTAGTTATTTAATGCAGCCACTAATTTAATGTCACCAATAAAATCTAAGCAGTTATATCACAAAACCAGGGTTATAACCAGTAGGCAAGTGTTAATAATCTATATAACTTAACATTACACCAGAAAAGTAATTGAATATGAAGTTTCCCTTGATTTTTGGTGGTCATCAAATTTCAAGGCAGAGGTTACCAATAAAATTGTAAAGAACAGATTTTAACTATTATCAATAAAATGGTAGAAATTTAATAAGCCTTTTAGTTTTCCTATCAGGCTGAAGATTTAAAACATCAAGCTGGCCCCAATCTGTAAAAAATGACAGAAAAATATTTACAATGAATGGGCAGGTTATTTAATTGCAATTGTTCTGGAGGGCTACTCACTGCTGGCGAACAAACAAACACACTTTGAGATTAATTTCTCAGTGCAAAGAAGTCTTCGTAAATACTGTGATAATATAAACTTGAAATCAAGACAATGACGGAAAATAATACACAAGTCAATTTTATTTCTGATCTGTCTTCATAAAGCTTTCTGGCACCAAATACCCAACAGTGTTCCTCAATATAAAACTAAAGTAAGAAGAGTAAAATGATCTACTTGCTGACATTCTTTTACAGAATTATCTTTCACTAGGACAAGGCTCAAGTTCCATGAACTTGCTTCTCTAGGGTGTGATTAGCCGAGCACTACATTTATAAACTGATAGGACCCCTCAAAATGCTGAACACAATTTTCAAACAGAAGCAAAATTTTCCCTCCAATTGTTTGTTCCATGTGCCATGTTATTCTTGAAACTTACATGGTTACCAATAGGAAAAGAATTAGGGACGTTCTGAACATATCTTGTACTTTTTTTCAAGGCTAAAGTGCAACGTATTTCCATATTTTAATAGGAAGAAACATCAAACATATATAATAAAGGAACTGAAGTGGTAGTAAAATAAATTTTTTAAAAACCACCTCTTTAAATATATATTTGAAGAGGGGCACCTGGATGACTCAGTCATTAAGCACCTGCTTTCGGTTTTGGTCTTAATCCCAGGGTCCTGGGATCGAGCCTCGAGTTGGACTCCCAGCTCTATCTCTCAAATAAATAAGTAAAATCTTTAAAAAATAAGTATTTACCTGAAGGCTACAGAAGATCAATTTAATTTTTCTTCAGTGAAATCTGTAAGTGAACCAAGTTTTCATAGAACTTGACATTTTGTTTGTTTTCTTTTTCCCAGGATCAGAAATTCCAACATTTGAAGGAAAAAATAGAAAAATAATAACATTGTGTGACAAATAGAAATTAAGTTCATAAGGAACCTTTTTAAAAAAATGAAATATTATGAGCCAAACTATGGAAAGAACCTAGATGTCCATCAACAGATGAATGGTTAAAGAAGATGTGATATATATATATATATCTATAGATATATATCTATAGATATATATATATATATAGTATTCCATTGTATATATACAATATACAATGGAATACTATATATACTATATATATATAGTATATATACAATGGAATACTATGCAGCCATTGAAAAGCCCAAAATCTTGCCACTTGCAACAACGTGGATGTAACTAGAGGGTATTATGCTAAGCAAAATAAGTCAATCAGAGGAAGACAGTTATCATATGGTCTCTCTGATATGAGGAATTTGAGAGGCAGGGCGGGGGTGGTTGGGGGGCAGGCAGGGAAAAAAATGAAACAACATGGGACCAGGGAGGAAAACAAACCATAAGAGACTCTTAATCTCAGGAAAGAAACTGAGGGTTGCTGGAGGGGTGTGGGGAGAGATAGAGTGGTTGGGTGATGGACACTCAGGAGGGTATGTGCTATGGTGAGTGCTGTGAACTGTGTAAGACTGATGATTCACAGATCTGTACCCCTGAAGCAAATAATACATTACAAGTTAATTTTAAAAATGAGATATTATGGAAGAAAATACCATGAAAATAATAATAACAATATGAGAATGGTTTTTTAAGCACAGTAAATTTGAGCTTTGGTCTTCACGAAGATAACAACTTATATAAGGAAACTATAAATATATAACACTCCAGGGAAAAAAGTCAAATTACATATTATTTAACATTCTGTAGGCCTAGAAAACTTTTGAGGGGAGGAAAAAGAACAGCCAACTGAATCTTCACTTAAGAATACAGACCTATGGGGGCACCTGGATGGCTCGGTTGGTAGAGCGTGGGACTCTTGATCTCAGCGTTGTGAGTTCAAGCCCCATGTTCGATGCAGAGATCACTTAAAAACAAAATCTTGGGGGGAAAAAAGAAGAATACATAACTACGAAAAATTGCTGGGTCAAAAGGGTGCTCCAAATGGAATCACTAGTCTGTGAAATCATACGACTTAGATATATTTTTAAAATAAAAGAAAAAATACTAAATAATTATAGTTACTTCCAAAAAGGAAATCTTAAATTAAGAGGATAAGATTCTAATAGTGTAAACGAGCATGGCTCAGAAGGCAAACCAAACAATGTATCCAAGATTCTGTCCATAAAAGTAAAGACATTACATCTTTAATATTAAGGAAAAAGGCTATAAAAAATTCATTCTCAGACGTGGTTTTAGTAAAGGCTCATTTGGGCTACTCTGTGGGTCTGTAATAAAGTTCCATGGGTTTGTGCACTTTCCAGCATTACTCGCTGGCCAATTCCAAAGAAAAAGAGCCACTCAATACAGTGAACTGCCCACTGGTGTTGCTGCGTAAATGGTTTACTCCTGCTTGTCACTCACTGTATCGAGGATCATCCGGTTTGGTTTTCCTTTGCTTCACGTTCTTCTAAAGCTGACCTCACAGCCAGGAACTTGGATAAAGGATTAACCGTGGTTTTATCTTGTCTGTGCCCCATCATCTTCTTCAATCAGTGGGGGATGAGACCTGAACACTTGGTCTGTTCACTAGCACTATCCAGTACTGGACCGACTGCCACTAACCCTAACCCTAACCCTAACCCTGTTACCAAGCTCATACCAGGAGTCATCAGATGTCTTGGTCCATTTGGCACTAGGTCCTGCTAACAGTGAGAACTGTCACCACGGTCTTCGGCTCCACTCCCATTATTCAGGCTGTTGTTTCTTGCCTCGCTGTAATCTGTGCATGGCCTGTATCTCCAGTCCTTCCTCAGTGCTGTCACTGAGTGCTTGCTGATTATGATGCTTATTGATGCTGGCTAGTTCTCTCTTGATGAAGTATGAGATCATCATACTCTCTTCAGAGTATACTCACCACGACTTGGATAAATTTTGCTGATAAGTGCATCAGTGTTTGGGGCTGGCCTTAGTGATCTTTTAGAAACTAGCTTTTCCCAACAGGGAGGATATTCTTTGATTGCTTGCTTTAAAGACTTATTTATTTATTTTAGAGAGAAAGAGAGAAAGAGCACACGTGTGAGGGGCAGAGGGAGAAGGAGAGAGAATCCCAAGCAGACTCCACACTTAGCATGGAGCCTGACTTGGGGCTCGATCCTAGGACCCCAAGATCAAGACCTGGGCAGAAACCAAGAGTTGGACACTCAGCCAACTATTCCGCTTGGGCACCCCAGGACATTCTTCATTGCCACTTCCAAGGGCTGTAATAATGCAATCTGCACAAAAACGGTGTAAACACTCTTTTGAAGTCATGGTGTTCTGCAACATATCCAAACAAATTGGGCACAATAATTCACTGTGTAGACTTGGAGATGAAACCACACTTTCTAAGCCATCTGTTATTGCCTCCTCAGGTGTTCCTTGTAATTCCTATAAACTGAGTTCCCATATTCTGCTTAATGGTCAAGTTCCATTTGTTGCATGGCCTGAGATGTTGTGGCTCCTGCCCCAAGTCCAGGAATTCTGGCCCCAGCCAGACTCAGATTCAGGTACAAGGTGCGCCTTAATGAAAAGTGGCCTTAAATGAAAGTCAGTGCTAGATCTGGTGTCTGAAATTTAGGAAAAGCTAAGAGGCATCTACTCAATTTTTTTTTTTCCCAGAAGACTATTTGATAACTGACTTTCAAATCCTGTATCTATAGGAATCATAAGAGTCTGAAGGATAACTTAAAATTTTCAACTAAACTACACTGCAGTAATACTCATGAATTTGGGGATTTGTGAAGGTCTCAGGACTGGACCTGTGAATGCCAAGAATCTACCCTCCGTCCAAATCCTAAAGTTGCCTTGTCACAGAGACAGCATTTTATAAAAACCTTGTCATCAGCCATCACCTAGCTTCACTGGCAGGGCAATCACTGAGCCATTCATTTGTGCTTTAGCGTCACTGCCGCAGGAGACTCAAACAAAGGCGAGATATTTTTATAGTCTTTGCTTCTCCATCCGGGAAGCCTCTGTGTTCTGAGTTTTCACTCCCCATCTTTAGAAGGTTCCTGATGGCTTTTATGCCGCAAACCTGGGGAGAGAGGAGTGCAAGTGTTATTGGAAGATAACGTAAGAGGTTAAATTTGTAGTTCAGATAAACAACTGATCATTTTTAAGATCCCCCATTATTTGTTTATCTGACATACAAATTTAGCAGCACATTCTGTATTTATATTTGCTCAATTTGACAACCCTAAGTGGAGAATAAAATTTATAGTTACCCTGCTTCCCCGCCCCAGAAGGCTTTTGTGTGGGAGACTACAAACCAGCTCAGAGAGACCGTTGAGGATGGAGGAAGTGGAATGGCAAACTCAAGAGTTGGAGTTTGGGGGATGGCCTCTGGGGTTGGGAGGGTCCGAGGCCTGTGCTTTACTGCCTTGAGACTCCTGAGAAAGTCCAGCCCACCCAGGGAGCTGGCAGTGGGGGTGGGTGGACACTGAACCAAGTGATGGCTGGAGAGCCACATGGCTCAAAGCCCTGCCAAATAACCTTACACGGCTGTGTGACTCAAGACAGGGAACAACAGGGACAAATGGGGTTTGTCGGACACACTTCAAGTGACTGGCTCAGAGTACGTGCTTTACGGAGCATTTAGAACAAATGAAGAAATATGTTTCTGGAATTTCCACAGCAAATATCAAAATAATACTCACTGTATTTCTTTTTTTTAGATAAAGATTTTTTTATTTATTTGACAGAGAGCACAAGCAGGCAGAGAGGCAGGCAGAGAGAGAGGAAGGGAAGCAGGCTCCCTGCTGAGCAGAGAGTCCGATGTGGGGCTCGATCCCAGGACCCCGAGATCATGACCGGGGCTGAAGGCAGAGGCTTAACCCACTGAGCCACCCAGGCACCCCAAAATAATACTCATTGTATTTCTCACAAAGAAGTTTCTTTTGGTCCTTCCTGTCCCAAGTGTCCGGGGATTTGCTCTCTTAGGACATATCTACTTCGGCACCAGGCATAGCAGTCACAAAATCCCTATAGCATCAATTTTACTGTCCAAACTACAGAAAAGTACATACTATTTGAGCACCACAGAAATATCACAGTACCATCTAAAAATGGTTTCAGCCTGTTTTTAAAGCATTCTCCATACAATATTTTAGCACAGCTGAGATATTTGGAGATTCCCTTCAAGGTTTGTGATGAGGAATGTGACCAGTATTTTTCAGTTTATTCAGCCTAATCCTACATGATTAATAATACAAATCATTCCTGTACCTCTAGGTACATGTGTGGTTTCGAACATGGTGGATTCTTAAGATAGACTGTGAAGAATGGAGATTGAATGTTCTTCCTCTGCTATGAGCAAGTCTCCCAGAAAGATGAGTTGAATGGAGAAGTTCATTCAGCCTCTCCGAACTTCAGTTTCTCATTTGAGCTCAGACTTAAACACCACTAAGGTTCTTTCTAATATAAAGAGAATGCTATTTGCTATTCAAAGACCTGGATTTTAGTCCTGGCTTTTCCAGTTATTAGCTGTGTGACCTTGGGAAAATTATAAAACATCTTTCAACCTCTGACTTCTCACTTGTAAAATGGAGATAATAATATTTCCCAGATTGTTCCAAGGGTCAAATAAACCAATTTATGGGGTAATACTTTCTAATAAACTATGAAGTAATACATTAATGCAGAGGTATCAATTTTCATTTTTAAGAGTAGCTGATCATAGGGGTGCCTATGGGTGGCTCAGTGGATTAAGCATGTGACTTTTGGTTCTGGCTCAGGTCATGATCTCAGGGTCCTGAAATGGAGCCCCTTGGCACACTTTGAGTGCTCAATGCAGAGCCTGCTTGAGATTCTCTCTCTCCCTCTGCCCCTCCCCACCATTCACGCTAAATAAATAAATAAGATCTTTTTTTTAAAAAAGAGTAGCTGATCATAAAGCAAAATAAAATAAAACAAGGGGTGTCTGGGTGGCTCAGTGGGTTAAAGCCTCTGCCTTCGGCTCAGGTCATGATCCCAGGGTCCTGGGATCGAGCCCCTCATCAGGCTCTCTGCTCAGCAGGGAGCCTGATTCCCCCCCCCCCTCTGCCTGCCTCTCTGCCTACTTGTGATCTCTCTCTGTCAAATAAATAAATAAAATCTTAAAAATAAAATAAAATAAAACAGGCTTTTTGGGGTTTTGGTTCTTCAAAAGTCATGAAGACTGGAAAGTTATAAATGTACTAACTGGGCCTTTACAGCAACAGGGACTCAGTTTAAAATGTTCATGACTCGTGGTATACAAAATGGTGCACTCTGGGAATGCCTGGCCATGGTGAAGGACCAGAGCCTATCAGCTCTGATGCAGAGGGGCACTGAGCGGACACTGAGGAGCCACTGGGGGCTTCTTGGAGCACTGGTTTCCAGCAAGGCACGAAACATGACTCGTCTGGTGGCTGTGAAACATTTTGCTTCATGGGACTTTAAAAAATCCTACTTCTCACTGGGGGCAATCCCTAAAGATTCAAATTACATACAACAATTTTGATGGACTCTAGAGTGTGTGGGAGTGGATGGAGGGAGGGCTGGGTGGGGTGCTTGGGGAGGGAGGGATGGTTCTAAGTAGAAAGAGATCTGCTAAACTATTCCATGACCTGAGGAACTTAGGCATGCTGAAATGAAGTTTGAAGTACCAGCAGCACGGACTGACACCCATGGTAATGCATTTTCTTCTGCCCAGAATCTGTAGACTGCTCCATGGGGTCCCAGCATTCTTTAGAAGCTGCAGTGGAGCCAAGGGACACGTCCCAAGGGTTTATTAGAGTTTGGATTTATGGGTTGGGTGGCATTATATAATATTGTAACAGTCTGGGACATATAGTTATTAATCCATGTCAATTAGTTAATTAATATTGAGTTATTAGTTATCAACTAATTGATTCAGCCTCTCGTGGGAGCCTACTGTGTGCTAGGCTTTGTGCCAGGAGCTGGAAACACAAAGTGTAATCGGACTTGTCTTGACCTCAACTAGCTCATGGTGCGGTGCAGAAGAACGATATAACAAGAGATACTGTACTTATAACTCAAGGTGTTAACTGCATACATCTGGATTCTACCACTTCTGTTTATTCTTTCTGAGTCTCGGTTCTTATCTGTGAAAGGGAGTAATAACACTTCCCTTACAGTCTGTGCACAGTTGTTTGTATAGATCCTGGCTTCCTGATATGTGCTTCTGCCCCTCCCGCACGTGGAGAATGGCTTGACTATGGGAGAAGGCTGTACTCTCTCTCTCTTTTTTATAATTTTTTAAGATTTATCTATTTATTTAACAGAGAGAGAGGTAACACAAGCAGGGTGAGTGGGAGAGGGAGAAGCAGGCTCCACACTGAGCAGGAAGACTGATGTGGGGCTCCATCCCAGGACTGGGATCATGACCTGAGCCAAAGGCGGAAACCCAACAACTGAGCCACCCAGGTGCCCCATATGCTCCCTTTTTGAGGGACTGATTCCATTTGGCTTTTTCAGGTTACAAGGAAGAGATGGGCAACCTGAAGACTGGGAGACTTCTTGTGAGGAAATCTAGTATCCAGCCAGCTACTCTGTTATTCTTGGGGTCTTTATTTCTCTCTCTCTGATTTCCATCATCACAAATCTTCTTTGGGTTTTGATTGGATCCATTAGTCACCATTCAATGGAAGATCCACAACCGGAAAACTCGGTTAGATAGGAGAAGATTCACCATCCAATATAGAGGACCCAGCAAAGGTGCAGACTCTGGCCCAGAGAAGTCTGTCTAGCATAGCTAGACATTTTTTCCAAAGGCCAATATGCATAAAGGCTGATATTTTTCTAAGTTTTAATTCCAGTTAGTTTTATTTTAATTCCATACAGTGTTATATTAGTTGTAGGTATACAATATAGTAACTCAACACTTCCACGCACCACCCGGCACTTATCACAAGTGCGCTTATCCCCCACCACCTTTTAACTCATCCACTTATCCACCTACCCTCTGGTAACCACTTTGTTCTCTGTAAATAAGAGTCTTTTTCTTGCTTTATCTCTCTCTCATTTTTTCCCTTTACTTTGTGTTTTGTTTCTTAAATTCCACATATGAGTGAAATAATATGGTATTTGTCTTTCTATGACTGACTTATTTCGCTTAACATGATACTCTCTAGCTCCATCCATGTCATTACAAATAGCAAGATTTTATTCTTTTGTATGGCTGAGTAGTACTCCATTGCATACACATATGCCACACCTTCTTTATGCATTCATCAGTTGATGGACATTGGGGTCTACATGATTTCGCTATTGTAGGTGATGCTGCTATAAACATTGGTGTACATTTTATCCCTATGAGTTAGTATTTTTGTGTTTTTTAAAAGATTTTATTTATTTATTTGACAGACAGAGATCACAAATAGGCAGAGAGGCAGGCAGAGAGAGGGGAAAGCAGGGTCACCGCTGTGCAGAGTCCGAAGTGGGGCTCAATCGCAGGACCCTGGGATCACGACCTGAGCTGAAGGCAGAGGCTTCAACCTACCAAGCCACCCGGGTGTCCCAGTATTTTTGTATTCTTTGGGTAAATACCTAGTAGTGCAATGGTGGATAAGTAGTTCTATTTTTTTTTTTTAAGATTTTATTTATTTATTTATTTGTCAGAGAGAGAGAGAGTGCAGGAGAACACAAGCAGGCAGAGCGGCAGGCAGAGGCAGAGAGAGAAGCAGGCTCCCCACTGAGCAAGGAGCCCAATGCGGGACTCGATCCCAGACCCTGGGATCATGACCCGAGCCGAAGGCAGCGGCTTAACCCAGTGAGCCACCCAGGCGTCCCGGTAGTTCTATTTTTAACCTTCTGAGGAACCTCCATACTGTTTTCCAGAGTGGCTGCACCAGTCTGCATTGCCACATCCTTGCCAATACCTGTTTCTTGTGTGTTGATTTTAGCCATTCTGACAGATGTGAGGGGATACCTCATTGCAGTTTTGATTTGTATTTCCCTAATGATGAGTGGTATTGAGCATCTTTTCGTGTGTCTGTCGGCCATCTGTATGTATTCTTTGGAGAGATGTCTGGTCATGTCTTCTCACCATTTTTAAATTGGATTATTGATATTTTGGGTGTCGAGTTGTGTAAGCTCTTTATATATTTTGGATACTAACTAACCCTGTAGCATAGATCTCATATGCAAGTATCTTCTCCCATTCTGTAGGTTTCCTTTAGTTTTGTTGATTGTTTCCCTCACTGCACAGAAGCTTTGTATTTTGATGAAGTCCGAATAGTTCGTTTTGCTTTTATTTCCCTTGCCTCAGAAGACATATCTAGAAAAATGTTGCTATGGCCAATGTCAAAGAGGTTGCTGACTGTGTTCCCCTCTAGGATTTTAATGGTTTCTTGTCTCTTGTTTAGGTATTTAATCCATTTTGAAATTTTTTTCATATAAGAAAGTGGTCCAGTTTCATTCTTTTGCATGTGGCTGTCCAATTTTCCCAACACCATTTGTTGAAGAGATTGTCTTTTTCCCATTAGATATTCTTTCCTGCTGTGTTGAAGATTAATTGGTCATATTGTGGCCATTGATTGTGGGTTTATATCTGGATTTTCTGTTTTGTTCTATTGATCGGTATATCCATTTTTGTGCCAATATCATACCTTGTTGATACTACAGCTTTGTGATATAATTTGAAGTCCAGAATTGTGATGCATCCAGCTTGCTTTGCTTTTCCAAATTTGCTTTGGGTATTCAGGGTCTTTCATGGTTCTATACAGGTTTTAGGATTGTTTGTTGTATTTCTGCAAAAAAAGCTGTTGGTATTTTGATAGGGATTGCATTAAATGTGTAGATTGCTTTGGGTAGTAGGGACATTTTAGCAATATTTATTCTTCCAATCCATGAGCATGAAATCTTTCCATTTTTTGGTGTCTACTTCAGTTTCTTTCATCAGTGTTTTATAGTTTTCAGAGTACATGTCTTTCACCTCTTTGGTTCGGTTTATTCAGAGGTATCTTGTTATTTTGGGATTGTTTTCATAATTTCTTCTGCTGCTTCATCTGAAGAGAAATGAATTTGTGTACATTGATTTTGTATCCTACAGCTTAATGAATTCACTTATAGTTCTAGCAGTGTTTTTGTAGAGTCTTTGAGTTTTCTGTATAGAATATCACGTCATGTGGAAATAGTGAAGTATTTACTTCTTCCTTACCAATTTCGTTGTCTTTTATTTCTTTTTTGTTGTCTGATTGCTGTGGCTGGAACTTCTAGTACTAAGTTGAATAAAAGTGGTGAGATTTGGACATCCTTGTCTTCTTCCTGACCTCAGGGGAAAAGCGCTCAGTTTTCCCCAATTGAGTATGATATCCATTGTGGGTTTTTCATGTAAGGCCTTTATTATGTTGAGGTGTGTGTCCTCTAGACCTATTTTGTTGAGGGTTTTTATCATGAATGGATGTTGTACTTTGTCAAATGTGTTTTCTGCATGTATTGAAATGATCATATGGTTCTTATCCTTTCTTTTATTGATCTGATGTATCATATTGATTGATTTGTGAATATTGAACCACCCTTGCAACCCAGGAATAAATCCCACTTGATCATGGTGAATGATTTTTTAATGTATCACTGGATAGTTTGCCAATATTTTATTAAGAACTTCTGCAACTATGTTCATCACAGATATTGGCCTGTAATTCTTTTTTTTAAATGGTGTCTTTATCCAGTTTTGGTATCAGGGTAATGCTGGCTTCATAGAATGAATTTGGAAGTTTTCCTTCCTTTTCAAATTTTTGGGATAGTTTTAGAAGAATAGGTATTAACTGTTTTTTAAAATTTGGATATAATTCCTCTGTGAAGCCATCTGGCCCTGGACGTCTGTTTGTTGGGAGTTTTTTGGTTACTAACTCAATTTCTTTGCTGGTTATTGGTCTGTTCAAATTTTCTTTTTCTTCCTGTTTCAGTTTTGGTAGTTCATGTGCTCCAGGAATTTCTTGATTTCTTCTATGTTGTCCAATTTGTTGGCTTATAGGTTTTCACAATACTCTCTCATAACTATTTGTACTTCTGTAGGGCTGGTTGTTATTTCTCCCTCTCAAATGTGATTTTATTTGAGTTCTTTCTCTTTTTCTTTGACAAGTCTGACCAGAGGTTTATCCATTTTATTGCTTTTTTTCCCCCAAAAGCCTACTCCTGGCTTCATTGATGTGCTTTATTATTTTTTTAGTTTGTATATCATTTATTTCTGCTGTAATATTTATTATTTCCTTCCTTCAGCTTGTTTTAATTTTTCTTTGTTGTTCTTTTCCTAGCTTTTTAAATGTAAGGTTAGGTTGTTTATTTGAGATTTTTCTTACTTGTTGAGGTAAGCCTGTAGTGCTATAAACTTCCCTCTTAGAACCACTTTTGCTGCATCCCAGAGGTTTCGGACCATTGTGTTTTCATCTTTATTAAGGCTGCTGTTTCCCAAAAAGTGCAAGAAGAGGCAGTGTAAACGACTTGTAAGCTTCTGGCTGTAAGACACAGACCTGAGAACAGAACAGTTTGTTGATTTGGGGACATTCACAATAGCTACTCAAAATTGTTCACATAAAATATGCTTTACATGGTCCCTTATTTTATCTTCACAGCAACCCAAGGAGAGTAAAGATTATTAGATTTAAGAGACAAGATAATTGAGGCTTACTGATCTTAATGAAATTGTTTCAGTGCTAGAACCAGGATATGATGTAGTAAATTCTGTGGGACTCCCAAGCCCCTATGATGTCATGGGGACTTTGTCCTCTGGGACCTAAACAGGAAACGTTTTCTGGAGTCAGTACCAGCACTAGTTATATTTCTTATCACACACTGGTTTATTTTTAGCTTTAGGGCATCCAGGGAATTGCTTATTTTGTTCCCTTCTTCACCATGGCTAATGGAAAGCTTAAAGTCAAAACTGTGGCCCTCAATATCAAGTGTATAGGAATTCATGGCAAAGATTTCATGTCCTAGCTTTACCTGCAGTCTCCTTGTTCCTTGCCTACCGTTATTTTCTCTTTCTAGCACCGTACCTCGCAGCCTTAGCTTGTTGACATGTTGTGTGTATCTTTGTGAATCACCTTAAATCCTTTCTGTTTCAAAGTTGGGCATAAACAAAAACTTCCTAGTAGGTGCTTATTACATCGTGATGATGACTATGATCTCAAGAGCTTCCACCTATAACTCTCTGAGCCACTCATTCCATGGCCACACCCAGAGTCACACCTTTGAATGGACATGCTTCTTCATTCCAGCCTTGAACTCTAATATCTTATTTTCTGCAAATCCCTGACTTCTTTATCCCACAAACTCTTCAACCTTCTTGACATCTTTAGTGTCTTGACCTGGCCCATTAGTTTCCTCCTGGTCTCACTCCCTTTCGTAACCAAACTTCATCTCATGAGCCAGCATTCCTCTCTTCCTTGGTCCTCCTGAGGCCCCTGAGAAACCTGACTATGGCTGAAAAAGACACAAACATCAGCCCACCTTCCAGGCTTTGTGTTTCCTTGGCCTATTCAGAGAGCCTTCCCTGGGATCCTGATGAACTATCTCTCCGGTTACTCACATGGCCTACTTTGAAAGACCTCTGTTCTTCTTGAGTCCTTCTGGGTGTGGCCATGGAACTCAAGTAGATAAATATGTGAAGTTAGAGGCTCACAAGAGAAGTATAGAATAGAGAATCATATTTTGTTGTGATCATCAAATAGATGAACACCATGAGAGGGGGTGATTTCATCTAGGGAGAGGTGGTGGAGAGAAAAGAGAAGAGGTCATAGGGTAAGCAGCACAAATGCTGGAGGGGTTGGAAAGGCAGGGTAGGCCTCTGGTAATCAGAGAGGCCAGCTTCCTTTCCCTTCCTGCCAACCCCATGACTCCTTTCCTTTTCTTCTTTCTTTTCCCTTTCCTCCTTCCCTTCCCTGCATTCTAATTCATTTTAGGCTTGATAAGACCAAATGAGGTTGTCATGGTGGCCTGTCTGAGGACAGCATGAGAGTGGGGTGGCAGGGACAGACATAAAAGTGTGTGTCAGGGAGTGGTAGACATACAGTTATATCCTGTGCTGTCCCAAGAAGGCCTGGGAGCAGTGACACCTAACAGCAATGAGCATGCTTATTGCCCAGATCAGCTTCTAAATACTACTCTCCACAAAAAGTAAAACAGAGGTCCTTGAAAACTGATGAATTCGACAAGGCTTGGGCAGAGAATGTATAAGACGGAGCTGGAAAATTTTGTTGTGAAGAAAATGTTCAAATAATGATGGGAACATGTCAAAAGACACAGAAGGGAGGGTGCCGGCATGGCTCCGGTGGTTATGCATATGACTCCTGATTTTGGCTCAGGTCATGGTCTCAGGGTTATGAAATCAAGCCCCATGTAAGGTTTCTCACTCCGTGAGGAGTTTTTTGAGATTCTCTCCCTCTCCCTCTGTCTATCCCCCCCAAATTGCACTTACGTTCCTGCTCTCTCTATAGATAAAATAAATAAATAAATCTTTTTAAAAAATGACACAGAAGGTAATTTGAAGGAGCTCGCACTTGCCAGATCTGGGACAATTTGACTATCAAAGTAAATGATGATAATAACTCATTAAAACCAATTGAAAAATATAGACATTCATGATATAAATAGTGAACAAATAAACTCTTCTTCACATAATGAGGTGTAGATTACCAAACAGAGAAAAACAAGAGGGGCTAGAGATAGGAGAGAGTCAAACAAGTATAGTGGAAACCAAAAGAAAGCATTGTATTGGGAGAGCAAGGGTGGTCAAATGCGTTGACTGTTCCTGACAGAACAAGCCAGGTAAATTCTAGAAAGGGTCTGGCAGATCTGGGCCTATGGAGGTCACTGGCGAGAACTGACTGGGTGGGTTGAAGAAGGAATGGGACGTGAGAGAGCAGAGACAGGAACACAGACAACTCAATGAAGAAATCTGGCTGTGAAGTGCAGGAAAGAGGGGGCATAACTACAGAGGAACAAACTGAGTTTAGGGAGGGCTTTTTGAATGGAAGAAACATGAGTAGTTTAAATGCGAATGGAAGGAACTGAGAAAGAGGCATGGATTAAAGATACAGGAAAGTGGGAAAACATTTGATGTAAGGTTCCAGAAGGTGAGACGGGGTCCACCAGAGGGGGTGTTAAGGCTTGCTTTATAGCCTAAGTGAAAAAGATGAAATAATGGACAGTAGGTAGATTTAGGGACGAAAAGTTGAGGAAATTTCTGTCTGATGGTTTCCAAATTTTTGTGAAATAGAAGATGGAGTCATTGTCTGCAAGTGAGGGGCAGACTCCTGGGGCTAGGGACATGAAGAACACAGAGAAGCATCCGGAGGAACAGGGGAGATGAAAAATTGGCTAAAGGAGTGCCTGGCTGACTCAGCCATTAAGTGTCTGACTTCAGCTCAGGTCATGATCCCGGGTCCTAGGATGGAGCCCCACATTGGGCTCCCTGCTCTGCAGGAAGCCTGCTTCTCCCTCTCCCACTCCCCCTGCTTGGGCTGCCTCTCTCACTGTGTCTCTCTGTTGAATAAATAAACAATATATATTTTTTTAATTTTATTTATTTGACAGACAGAGATCACAAACAGGTAGAGAGGCAGGCAGAGAGAGAGAGAGGAGGAAGCAGGTTCCCCACTGAGCAGAGAGCCCGATGTGGGACTCGATCCCAGAACCCTGAGATCATGACCTGAGCTGAAGGCAGAGCCTTAACCCACTGAGCCACCCAGGCGCCCAAGATCTTTTTTTAAAAAAAGAAAGAAAAGCTGGTTCAAGACATGCAGACCACTTCTTGGAAGCATCAAGGGTCCAGCGGAGGGTGGCAGTCTTGAAGTTATGGTGGCTCCAACCTGTGTGGTTATGATGGTCTTTCTCCCGTCCCCCTCAGACTGAGTCTGCAAACCTGGAGGACCCAACTTCCACTCTCTTCCTTCTACTCTGCTTTTCTTCCTTCTTTCCTTGGCAGGTGGAGATGATGTACCGGTTACCAACTGATTGCCTCTAAGTTCCAAATTCACCCTTCGAGGCCTGCTCTGTGAACATGGAGGTGCATCCTTCTTTTGCCAGCTGACGCAATATGAAATGCTGTCAGTAGAGGATGCTAGAGAAACAGTGCAAGAGCAAGGGACTTTTTCTTTCTTTCTTTCTTTCTTTCTTTTTTTTTTTTTTTGGTCTGGTTCTGGTGTACTAATGTCCACAGGTAGAGAGCTTCCCAGCACCCGGTCCCAGCAGGGCACAGTGGTTAGCGGCACCTAACGGTCAGCACGTTTCCCCAGTACTCCAGTACCCCAGTACTTGAGTGTTTTTCTAGTGGAGCACCTCCAGTAAGATATCTCTTAATTAACAGTTTAACGTAGGACCCTGAAGGATAGGGACACTTGTGTGGCTCAGTCAGGAGTCCGCCTTCTGTTCAGGTCATGATCCCAGGGTCCTGAGATCAAGCCCCACATCGGGCTCCTTGCTCAGTGGGACCCTGCTTCTCCCTCTGCTTGTGCTCTCTCTCTCCAACAAATACACAAATAAAATCTTAAAAAAAAAAAAAAAAAAAAAGACCCTGAAAGATAGATTTCCAGCAAATTCCAAAGGGCAAATTTCTAGCAACTCCACTACAATGACTTCTCTGCCTTCATAATGCACAACTATGCCTCCTCCAAAAGGTCTGGATCTCAGCCCTGGGGGGCAGGGGATCCCTCCCTTGGGCACTGTGTATCAACACAGGGATAGAAGCTACTCCTGATATCTGCTACACTTGCATTCTTTAAAGTTCTTTTTACTTTTTGCTAGCGAGTCTCTCATTACTCTGATCCTGTTACAATACTTTTTTATATTAAACTTTACCTATTCAACTTCTGTGTAGTTTATGTCTCCTGATTAGACCCTGACAGACACAGAACTGGTGTCAGGAGTCGGACCGGGTGATAGACCCACAAAGAGGGGATTTGATGACGGGTTTGGTCATGCTTTCACTCTTGGGCAGTGCTGTTCTTTGTCAGTGGAAATTGGGATACAGGTAATTTACGACATGAAGTGACATCACAATTAATCAAGCTATCACTTGTTGTTTATTGTGGTGAAATGCCAACTGAAGCAAACGCCTTGGAGGCTAAGCGACTGTGGCACTTGACCTTTACGACAGTAATGATGACTAGGGAGACCATGGTGTGGAATGGATGCACTTGAGCACTTCCAGAGTGAAAAACAACAATCTCAAGTCTTTAACACTCAGCTTAAGTCATGGTCTTCGAACCCAAGAGTTGCCATGACAGCCTTGAAAGAATTCCTTATTTCTTGTATCTCTGGGGCTATTTTTGAAAATTGAATACAAATTTAAGTATGTGGGTTGCTGAATTACAACAAGAATTTACAGTCTCACCAAATGAAAGCAAAAAATTCCCATGGGAATAAAAGTTGGGGCATCACTTGGTTAAAAATGGGATCCTGGGACGCCTGGGTGGCTCAGTTGGTTAAGCAGCTGCCTTCGGCTCAGGTCATGATCCCAGCGTCCTGGGATCGAGTCCCACATCGGGCTCCTTGCTCCGCAGGGAGCCTGCTTCTCCCTCTGACTCTGCCTGCCACTCTGCCTGTGCTTGCTCTTGCTCTCTCTCTCTCTGACAAATAAATAAATAAAATCTTAAAAAAAAAAAATGGGATCCTAAAACTTGGAAAAGGAACATCTATTTGGACCCAGATGAAACTGCAAATCTTTCAAGGAACCTGAGAAGCCAAAGGTGAATTATACATTATTACTAATTTATTGTCTCTCAACTCAAAGTCGTTCCTCATTGCCTGGTCTGTAGAAATAAAGATGGGCCCTTTAAATAGGTTTTCTTGGCCAGCTGTTATGATGTTCAGCTTTGTCAGTAGAGGGTGAAAGAAAAGCAAAAAGTTTTCCTTCTGGCTTCTGATCTGTTCCCATTGGCAGACTTCTATGACATGGGCAGTTTCTCTAGTATCCAGCTCCTGCCTCATGACTTCCATACCCTGGATGCTGATTCCACTTGGTCACAGAGGCTAGAAACCTGAGAGTCATGTGAAACTTCTCTGTTTCCCTTGCTGTCCTATATATTGATCATCAGGTCAAGTTGATTCTGTCTGCTGAATATTTCTCATCCTCTAGTCCCTTTGTCCCGGTCCTCAGCCCCTCTCAATTCCCATTTCCACTGCTTCAGTTGGAGCCTCACTTGGAGGGTCTGGATATCTCCTAACCTAGAGCCTCTGCCTGTATTTTCTCCTCAGTTAATTCACTCTCCACAATTCGGACAGGGTGATTTTACTACAATAAAATCTGATCTCATCATCCCTTGGCTTAAATTCTTCAAATAGGGGCACCTGGGTGGCTCAGTGGGTTAAGCGGCTGCCTTCTGCTCAGGTCACAATCTCAGGATCCCGGGATCGAGTCCCACATCGGGCTCTCTGCTCAGCAGAGAGCCTGCTTCCCTCTCTATCTCTGCCTGCCTCTCTGTCTACTTGTGATCTCTCTCTGTCAAATAAATAAATGAAATCTTTAAAAAAAATTCTTCCAATAGTTTCCCATTTTTCATAGCTGTGGTCTCTGTACTTCGTTCCCGCACCTGCATCAGGAAAATGCTTTTGGCCATGCAACCACAATACACAAAATAAAAATTATTATAAATAGAGTTTCTTATATTTTCTTTTTATGCCCAATAGTTATTTTTGGAATCTTTCGGGGAGTGTTTGCCTACTTCAAATACAACTAATTAATTAGACAAAAGAACTGCTTAGCTTAACATACAAAGCCCTCATGATGACTCTTCTTTGACTAGGCTAAAGTCTTAAGCCATCTTATTTACTTTTCTGTTGAAGTTGGAGACTTCTGTTTATGGTCCCATGGTCCTTTTTTCATATTTTTTCCATAGTGGTTTTCATTTCTGGCAGCTTCAGAGTCTCCACCTCAGAAGATTTAGAGGCAGAAATTAGGTGGAGGTGGTTGGATTTGGAGGGAGTTGTGACTATCTGACTTGTCCCAAGTCCTGACTTAAATTATAGTGATTTATCCAGCATGACTTTAGTGAAGGAATATTGAAGACAATGAGGGTATTGAAGTTTCCTGACACCCACCCCTTGGCAAATCCCAAAGACTGGTTGTAGGGCTGTCAGGGTCTGTTAAAAGAAGACTCACCAGAAAGGAAGAAAACCACAGCACACATGTGTGGTTCAAGAGTAATGGGCCAAAATCAAGGGAAAAGTAATTCTAAGAGGCCTGCTCAGTCTGTTCCTCTCATCACCATCATCCTCCAGCCCACATTCATGTTAGACTTGTTGGAGAGTCAGACAGGACCAGACCCTGCCACGAGAGCCATCTAGGATATGTGGTGGGATGCCTCTCTAGGGTTTGGAACCAGGGAATTACCTGGTCTGCTTCACATTTCATAGGCCCCACTCGGGCTATCTTCTGGTAACTAGATTTAGAGGGACAGGTGGTTAGCTTTGTGTGAATATTGTGGCAGCAGTGCGGCCTCAGGTGGGCCATAACCCTGGCAGTCATTGCTACAGGGGGCCCCAACAATGCCACAAGATATAATTAAATTTGTGCCACATTGGAGGAAGATCCATTGGATTAGCCAAGAACACATGTGACACATGCCCTGAGCAGATCAGGATTTTAGAGCAGATGGAGTTCCCACAAAACGAGTGGGCAGGACAAAACCAATGACATTCTCCTAGGACCCTGGCTGTGGCCTCATTTTTCATCTCCAGGCTAGCATTAACATGGCCTGGGAAGCATGGGTTACACCTTTATTGCTATTTGCCTTAGGAATTCACTTTTTGATTTGTATATATGTGAATGAATACACAATGAATATGTGAGTATATTATATGTATATATCATCACACAAACGTTCAATGTGAAAGAGATATTTGAATAACAAGAAATTAATAAACTTCCTTGGACTTTTGAAACCATTCTTAGAAAAAAACACTAAAGAAGAAGAAAATATCATCAGTAATGAAAATGGACAGAGAGGACCATGAGTCAATAGTACTTTGCACTTCAACCACCTGCCAACAGAGCATCTCAAAGGGCTGGATATATCAGCATATCACACACTTCCACATAGATCAGAAGGTTGTGTCATTACTCCCTCTCTTAAGACTTAAGAATGACCCTTGTCAGGGTGAATTCAGCAGCAGTTCTTTCCCAAATCACGGAGATGTTGAGTAACAGCATTGGTCAGGAAATGGGTATTGCATTTGACGTCTCTTGACAAGTTCCTGGTCTGGGCAGATGGAATACTGCAGAAATATGCGTGTGTGTGAACACTCGTGTGCGCACAAGAGGAGGTGGGGGTAGGAATTTGAGCTTGATAAAACCTGCAGAAGGCAGGCCAAGTAGGAAGACATTGGCTTTGGCATCAGGCAAGGTTCTGACTCTGTCTTTACTAACAGTGTGACTCTAGAAAATTCACAAATACTCATAGACCTCAGTTTCCTCTTCTGGGTAATGAATTTATAATTCCTACTTGATGAGTTATATGTGGATTATATTAACCAATATGTGTAAAATATCTAGTATGTAATAGGAGATGAGCAAATATTATTGTCTGTAACTTTCTTAATGATTCCTTAATTTAAAAAATTTTAGAATGACTATTATTTTTGTAAAAATAATGTGTATCTATATAATATTCAAGCCACATTCAAAGGTACAAAGAAGAAAGTAAGAAATCATGAAATTTCCTACCACCATTAAAAAAAAAAACACCTGTTTTAGCTTTATGTGATAATCATTTCATAGCTTTTTCTGTGCAAATATGTAACTTAACAGGGAGATAGACAAATAGATTAAAAATAACTTTATAGAGACTGAGCCTGGGTGGTTCAGTCATTTGAGCCTCAAGCCTTGCTTTCAGCTCAGTCATGATCTCAGGGTCATGAGATTAAGCCCAGCATCAGGCTCTAAGCTGATGCCTCTGATCCCTACCCCCAGCTCTCTCTCTCTCAAATAAATAAATAAATAAATAAAATCTTAAAAAAATAACTTTACATATTTTACATGTATTTTATTTTATTTTATTAAGATTTTATTTATTTATTTGACAGACAGAGATCACAAGCAGGCAGAGAAGCAGGCAGAGAGAGGTTCAAAGCAGGCTCCTCGCTGAGCGGAGAGCCCGATGCGGGGCTCGATCCCAGGACCCTGAGATCATGACCTGAACTCAAGGCAGAGACTTTAACCCACTGAGCCACCCAGGTGCCCCCACATATTTTACATGTGTTTTAAATATATATGTTAACTTTAACTTTGCTTAACAGAAGCAAATGAAACTAATGATGGGGGATTTTCTGAATTTCAGATAAATGCTTATGCACAAATGAGATTTGTTTCTTCAAGATTCATTATATAAAAAAGATAAAGTATGATGATTCTTTTTAATGTGCAGTTTCCATTTTAGCTCATATGTGCTTTATTTCCTGAGTTGGTGCATGTTTGAGAGCTTCTGCTTAACGATTTTATACTTGGATGACATCTTTATGAGTGGAATATTCTAGATTCCCTTCCTTTGAGCTATGACTCTAGTCTTCGTCCAGCTATAACTTTAGTATCACCTGGCACTGGCTGTAGCTATGCATAGTTCTGGGGCTGGCTTAAGATTTTTCTCATGTGAAGGTCATGTTTTTCTGCCCAAAAGCCTGTGGAATGCTTTCTTTATCCTTGAAGTTCAATAGCTAAGCCAGGATTGGCTCTGGGCCAGTCATTCTATATTAATTTTTCCAGGTATATGGTGTGCCCTTTGACTGCTGATTACATTCTTTTGTATCTCTGCAAACTTTTCCTATTTCATTTTTTCATGTTCTCTACCTCGGGGCCACCAGTTAACAACCTGGATTCTTTCTTTCTTTCTTTCTTTCTTTCTTTCTTTCTTTCTTTCTTTCTTTCTTTCTTTCTCTCAAGATTGATTTTATTTATTTATTTGTTTGTTTGTTTGTTTATGTGAAACAGAGAGAGAGTGAGCACAAGCAGGGTGAGCAACAGGCAGAGGGAGAGGGGGAAGCAGGCTCCCGGCTGAGCAGGGAGCTGAGCCTGATGAGGGACTCAGATTCCAGGATCTTGGGATCATGACCTGAGCCAAAGGCAGATGCTTAACTGACTGAGCCACTCAGGCACCCTGGATTGTCTCTTTCTAATTTCCATAAATAAAAATCAATTTTTATTTTTATTTTCATTATTTTTAAGGATTTTATTTATTTATTTGACAGAGAGAGACAGTGAGAGAGGAAAACAAGCAGGGGGAGTGGGAGAGGGAGAAGCAGGCTCCTTACAGAGCAGGAGCCCGATGCGGGGCTCGATCCAGGACCCTGAGATCATGACCTGAGCCGAAGGCAGCGGCTTAACCCACTGAGCCACCCAGGTGCCCACCCTGATTTTTATTTTTGACCATTTTGATTCTCTTCCTTGTCACTAATTGATTAGATTTTAATGGTGGTACTTTGTCCTCTCTGTTTCCTTGGTTCTATAACCTTCCTTTCATCTCATTCTGTGTTGCTGTTTTCTTGTTCTTGTGCTCTTATTTTCCGATTCACCTGTAGCACAAAGCACTTGTAGGGACATTTTCTTCTAATTTTGGACTGTGTTTTCTTTCCAAAGAAAACTGTGTTTTCTTTCTAACATTGTCCTAAATGTTGTAGCATCTCTAAGATTAGTCCTCTTGTCTGTCTACATCCTTTGGCTAGATGATTTCTTCTAACCTTTGACTTTGGATGCTGTGTATATGTTAACAACTGGCATATTTATACCTTAAGAGTACACCTACCTCTTGAACTCAAATTAAATTTAAATAGATTCCTTGCTATTTTCTCTTGTATATTGAGAATGCATCTTAAAGCCAAATGTCTTATAGAGAACTCTTGGTTTTCATCTCCTGCCTCCCATTCACTTGTTCCTCCCTCAGTGTTCTCCACCACAGTAAATGGCACCACCAATACTCATCCTGTTGTTCAAACCAAAGTCCATCCTTCTCATGACCCACATCCAACCCACTACCCAATCCTGATATTTCTACCTTTCAAATGTGACCCAGCATTCTGCATGTCTTTCATCTCCACCCCATTGTCATTTTCCCCCGGACACTGCACTGACAGTGCCTGGCCTCCCTTCCTCCACCGTTGCTCCCATACAATTTATTTTTCCACTCAGGAACCAGGATGTACTGGTTTTAAGCATGTCTGCAAATTCTTTGACACTCTGTCATCAAGAGGTGAAACCTAGTTCTTTTTCCCTTGAATGTGGACTTAGTCACATACCACTTCCAAGCTCAGATCATAAAAGATGATATAGCTTCCGCCTGGCTCTCCTGGGACTGTTTGTCCTGCAACTCACTTGCCACTCCTTAAGAGAGCCCAGACCACATGGACAGGTTGCATAGATGTGTTCTATCAGGCAGCCCCAGCTAAGGTCCCAGCCAAAAGCCCACCAGATACTTGAGCCAGGAAACCTTGAGATGACTCCAGCCACAGTCAATATTTACAGACAACTATATAAAAGACCTTGAGCAAGAGCCACCTAGTTGAGTCCAGTCAGCCCCCAGAATTGTGAGAATAATAATGAGTATTGCTGTTATTTTACACTACTAAGCTTAAAGTTGTTTGTTATAAAGCAATAGATAACCGATACACAGAGTGATTTTCAAATATAAATGATATTATGTCAGTCCTCCACTTGACAGCATTTAGTGGTTTAGAATCGAGTTTAAAATAAATAAAATAAAATAAAATAAATATAAAATAAAATAGCAAATCCTAGATCTGGTTCTGCTTGCCATCTCCTAACCCTTCCCTCTCGCTCTTTGTGCTCTGGCCACATGGGTTTCTTTTCTGCTCCTGTAAATACCAAGTGCTTTCTCTCCACAGGACCTTTGCACATGCTCTTCTTTGCATGAAATTAACATCCCATGCCATGGTTAGATCTTTCTCCTCTCTCATGACTCAGCTCAAGCACAAGCTCTATGGAGTCTTTCTCATCCTGTCTAAAGAAGGAACTTATCCTCTTTCCCATCAATCACACTCTTATTTCCCTCAGAACAGAGGGAACTAATCTCATTGAATCACATTTAAAAAATTAGTTTGTTATTTATTTTCTAAACTTCATGTCCCCCCCCCCAGATTAGAACATAAGCACCATATGACAAGAGTTTCATCTTATTCCTTCTCAGAACCTAGCATAGTGGTTGGCATATAGTAAGCATACAATAAATGTCTTTAGAATGAGTGAGTACTGGGGGAAGGAGATTTGGGGATCTGCCACCTTTATATGAGAATCTTACCTACCATTGGAACATTTCATCTGGTGTCATTTCCTACTATTGAATTTAAACTAATTAAAAGGGAATAACCTTTTCCCTTTTTGATAATTGATAACAACTTTTCCTGGTTGTTATCAATTTCTTTCTTTCTTTATCAAGTACAAGATTCCTTCTCCCAGAAGGTAGGGTAAATAAACAATAAGCACTAAAGATATAACGTGGGGTTAGGATACGTAAGTCTATGAAGAAAAATAAAGCAGGGCAAGGGAATAGAGAGTGAGGGGCCCTGTATAAACGGAAGGATTAGGAAAGATCTCTCAGGAGGTGAACTGAGCAGAGACTTGAATGAAGCGAGAAACGGAGTCACGTGAAGATCTGGGTCTTCCAGCACGGAGAGCCGCAAGAGCCCAGTCCCTGAGAAAGGAGCCTGCCTGGCGTGTTTGAGGAATAGCAGGAAGACTAATGTGACCAGAGTTGGAGATATTGGCAGGATATGAGGACTGAGGGATAATGGGGGCCTGTCAGGAAGAGTTTCTGGACCCCTAATAAGGTCTTTGGTTTTTATTCTAAGAATATTGGAGATTGTTGGAGGGTTGAGTAACTAGTCATTGTTTTAAGAACATTCTACCTGCTTGTTGAGAAATTGGACATGGCGGGACGATAGAAGGAGAAGAACAATGGTGAGGAGCCACCCCATCAATTTCCTTTGATCATTCCAGGCCAAGTTTTGAGCAGGGCCTAAGAAAATATGACCCATCCCAAATCCTCTCATCTTCACATTCAGTGCCTGTGAAGGCCCAGTGGGGTCAGGCTCTGGAGGCTTCTTGGGAAATCATTGGCTTCTCAAATGAATATATATATATTTTTTCCATTCAGATGATTTTTATTTAGTCTTTTTAAAAAATTTTATTTCATTTTATCAGTGTTCCAAGGTTCATCGTTGACGCACGACACCCAGTGCTCCATGCAATACGTGCCGTCCTTAATACCCACGGCCAGGCTCACCCATCCCTGCACTCCCCTCCCTTCCAAAACCCCCAGTTTGTTTCTCAGAGTCCACAGTCTGTCACGCTTCATCTCCCCCTCCAATTTCCTCCAATTTCATTTTTCCTTTCCTTCTCCCAATATCCTCCATGTTATTCCTGATGTTCCACAAGTCAGTGGAACCATACGGTAATTGACTATCTCTGCTTGACTTGTTTCACTCAGCATAATCTCTTCCAGTCCTGTCCATGTTGATGCAAAAGTTGGGGATTCATCCTTTCTGATGGAGGCATAATACTCCATAGGTATAAGGACCATATCTTCCTTATCCATTCGTCCGTGGAAGGGCATCTTGGTTCTTTCTACAGTCTGGTGACTGTGGACATTGCTCCTATGAACATTGGGGTACAGATGGCCCTTCTTTTCACTGCATTTGAATCTTTGGGGTAAATACCCAGTAGCACAATCACAGGGTCATAGGGAAGCTCTATTTTCAATTTCTTCAGGAATCTCCACACTGTTTTCCAAAGCCGCTGCACCAACTTGCATTCCCACCAACAGTGTAAGAGGGTTCCCCTTTCTCCACATCCTCTCCAACACATGCTGTTTACTGTGTTGTTGATTTTGGCCATTCTAACTGGTGTAAGGTGTTATCTCAATGTGGTTTTGATTTGAATCTCCCTGATGGCTAGTGATGATGAACATTTTTTCATGTGTCTATTAGCCATTTGTATGTCTTCTTTGGAAAAGTGTCTCTTCATGTCTTTTGCCCATTTTTTAACATGATTATCTGTTTTTTGGTTGTTGAGTTTGAGGAGTTCTTTATAGATTTTGAATACCAGCCCTTTCTCTGTAGTGTCATTTGCTAATATCTTCTCCCATTCTGTGCGTTGCCTCTTTGTTTCGTGGACTGTTTCCTTTGCTGTGCAGAAGTTTTGATCTTGATGAAGTCCCAAAAGTTCATTTTTGCTTTTGTTTCCTTTGCCTTTGGAGACATGTCTTGAAAGAAGTTGCGTGGCTGATGTCGAAGAGATTACTGCCTATGTTCTCCTCTAGGATTTTGATAGATTCCTGCCTCACGTGAAGGTCTTTTATCCATTTCGAGTTTATCTTTGTGTATAGTGTAAGAGAATGGTCGAGTTTCATTCTCCCATATATAGCTGTCCAATTTTCCCAGCACTGTTTATAGACGAGATTGTCTTTTTTCCACAGGATATTTTTTCCTGCTTTGTCAAAGATTATTTGACGATAGAATTGCAGGTCCATATCTGGGCTCTACTCTGTTCTACTGCTCTATGTGTCTGTTTTTGTGCCAGTACCACGCTGTCTTGGTGATCACAGCTTTGTAGTAAAGCTTGAAATCAGGCAACATGATGTCCCCAGGTCTGTTTTTCTTTTTCAGCATTTCCTTAGCAATTCTTTTCTTAGTCTTAGGACTGTTTGTTCCAGCACTTTGAAAAATGTCAGTGGAATTTTGATTGGGATGGCATTGAAAGTGTAGATTGCTCTGGGCAGTATAGACATTTTAACAATGTTTATCCTTCCGATCCATGAGCATGGAGTGGTCTTCCATATTTTTGTGTCTTCTTTAGTTTCTTTCATGAGTGTTCTGTAGTTCCTCGAGTACAGATCCTTTACCTCTTTGGTTAGGGTTATTCCAAGGTATCTTATGGTTCTTGGTGTTATAGTAAATGGGATCAATTCTCTAATTTGCCTTTCTATATTTTCACTGTTCGTGTATAAGAAAGCAACTGGGGGTGCCTGGGTGGCTCAGTGGGTTAAAGCCTCTGCCTTCGGCTCAGGTTATGATCTCAGGGTCCTGGGATCGAGCTCCGCATCAGGCTCTCTGCTCAGAGAGGAGCCTGCTTCCCCCTTTCTCTCTGCCTGCCTCTCTGCCTACTTGTGATCTCTGTCTGTCAAACAAGTAAAATTTATTAAAAATTTAAAAAAAGAAAGAGAGCAACTGATTTCTGTACATTGATTTTGTATCCTGCCACATTGCTGAATTGCTGTATGAATTCTACTAGTTTGGGGGTGGAGTCTTTCAAACAAGACTATCTTCATTCATTCCTTTGATGCTGGAAACAATGGCCTGTCCTCAACACACATCCAATTGCAAACTGACTGGAATGTGTTTTAGCTCAGGAGTGTATGTTGCTCAAGAGTTCACACAAAGAGAAATCATTGTTACAGGCTCCCAGGTGAAGTACATCAATTATGACTCAGAACTCCCCTTGGGCAGCTGTGGGTTTCTAAATAATGAGTGTTCCCCCAACACCTCTTTTCCCAAGTTTGTCAATGAAACCCACACTTTGAGAGGGAGAAAAAAATTGGAAAGAAAGAAGGACAAGAAACCAATCAGACTGATTTGTATGAACACTGAGTTCCTTAAAATTGTTTTCTTACTTTCTCTAATAACTTTGGATTGGACTTTTTCTCAGTTTCTTGGTTATGTGTTTTTTAGAAGTTTCCAAATGAAAAAAGTTTCCAATTAAAGTTTCCACTTTAATTGCCATTACTCTCAGTAGATTTGAACATTGAGTGCCTATTCTGTCACTGAATGAAGCAAATATCGTACACGTGGGAAACCATTTTTAAATTACTGGATTATAGAAAGGGAGGTACCAAGACTGGAGACAACGCAGAGGAGGGTGTCACTCTGGCTGCATCCCTCTGTTCCTGTCACCTCCTTCGGCTCCTATCCTCCGTGTCATCTCCCCCACCCCACCAAGGACCGCTCTCCCAGCACGCTTGTTACGTGGCCTAGTATGTACGGTAAGGGATTACCAAATGGGATACCCAAAAGGCATAATTCTTGGTTTCACAGAGTTCATTTTATGTAACTGGTCTACTCATAAAATCCACGAAGTGTGTGCATCATCTGAGGGCTTCTGAATATCGACACTAACTGCTAAACACAATGATGTTATGAGAATATTGAAACAAGCGTCGTTTTGTAACTGTGAGGATAGGCAGCCAGGATGAGTGAGTTGTCCATAATCCGGCAGGAGTCTGTCACCCAACTGGAGAACACACAGCCCTCTGCAGGTGCGTGGTTAGAGCACCTAACCAGGGTGTCAGTCCACCTAACCGGCTAGGTGCACGGTGGACCAGCTGCACGGTGGCATGAATTCCTCCTCTGTCGCCTGCAAGCTCAGCGACTGATGCCGCGTGTCACACTGGCCATCTAACCTGGGGACCTGGGCCTGCTTTGGCTCTCCTTTCATGCTCCCCACGAGGTCTGCTTGCTCTCCAAGTCCTATTTGATGTACCCCAAGATCACCTCTCCCGTCTGCCTCCCCTCTCCTTCAGCCCATGGCCACTGTATCAATATTGCTATCATTTCTGGGCTAGAGCTCTCCTACTTAGTGTCTTTTAAACTCCTTCTAATCAGAGAGCTCTTTACAAAATAGCTACATTTAGACACTTAGTATTACCATGCACTGCCTCGAAAGTGATCCACATAGCATTTCTGTATGTTTAGAATGTTTAAGCTTTCTAATTACCACATGATCCCAAAAGGACATGATTTGACTCCTAAACTCATTGAGCGGTATGCATTAAATATGCACAGCTTTTTATATGTCATTCACACCTCAACAAAGTGGGGCTAAAAAAAGACACACTTTAAAGAAAACAAACTATGTAGGCACCTTTTTCATTAACTTTAATCATCATTAATGTACTTCAACGGTGATCTCATCAGGCCATCATGAAACTGATCACTTGTAACTCATTGGGTTTTCTTAGACCCCAAAGCTATTGCTAACGTATTTCACTACATCTAGAAGTGGAAAACCATTTTCTCTTTCCACTTCGCTTAAGTTGCTCCCCAGCTTATTTGGTTAAGCTTCATTCTGGTTCACCAGAACAGAGGCATCCCTGGAGTGAATGCTTGCATTGTCTGACTTTATTGTGTCCTATTTCTGTGGGGAAAATTCCAGAGGTGGTGGGGGACCAGATTTTACTAGCTCACAGCTCTCCTTCCTAACTAAATACTTGAGGAACAGGCATGGATTTAAGGATATAAGAGATAAGCCAAAGTGGGCCTTGGAATCCTTTCTTGTGCTAATTATAGAATTGGAAGGGAGAGCAGAGAACCAAAAGCACGGGCTTTCCCCCCAACTTTCTTGGGGGTTTCTCCAGTTCTCACCCAAGTCCATTTCCTCTCGTTCATCTCCTTTCTTCCTTTCCCCTCCTTTTTTGGTGTTCTGTGAACCAAAGAGACAAAATGTTGATCTTACTTCCATAGACAATATTTTAATGGATGGGAGTCCAATAAACACTATTTAGGATTTAAAAACAAACAAACCTGCTCAGCTTTCAGCATGTTGCTTTCTTCACACTCTGTGTTTTCCTTTCTTTATCTCTTAGCATCCGACTTCATGGAACACCTCTGGATACACCTTTCCTCCTTTGACTCTTGGGTCTTTTTAATGTGCTGTCTTGCATTTCTATGTTGTTTATTTTGCATTTGGAATGAAAAGCTAAGTTTCAGGGACACCCGGGTAACTGCTGGATGAACATCCAAGTGTTGGTTTTAGCTTAGGTCATGATCTTGAGGGTCCTGGGACCAAGGCCCGAGTCAGGCTCCACACCCAGTGCAGAGTCTGCTTGAGATTTTCTCTTTCCCTTTTCCTCTGCCCTTCCCCTGTGCTCTCTCTCTCTAAAACAGACAAATAAATCTTTTTAAAAAGAGAGTAAAGCATCTTGGGAAAATGCAGGATGCTTACTCTGAAATTAATAAATAAATAAATAAATAAATAAAAGGTAAATTTAATTTGGGCTGAGAGAAAGCAGATAGAAAAGCAGATGTTGCAACTGATGAATCACTAAACACTACCTCTGAAACTTAAAAGAAGGAAGAAAAGAAAAGAAAGAAAAGCAGTTGAATTACTTCCATCTCCGCTAGCATAGACATGAAATACATTTCCAGGTTTCTCCTTTGTCCCACCTGTTCCCTGACAGTCTACCAGTTGTAAAGTCTCACCACGCGGAACCGTGGATGCTCTCCTCCAGTCTGAATGCTTTTCTTTACTTCCTAAAGTAACTCTCACTCTTACTTGATGAGCCTGGTCTTTATTCACCTAACTGGGAAAAATACATGTGTTTTTTCTGTCCCCTCAGGCCTCTGTGGAAGGAGTTTGGAGCAGCGCCAAGCCTTCCCAGCCTTTGCCCTCAATTGCACACCAAGTGGAGAGTCTCTTAGTCCAGGAGTCTGTGCTGCTCAAGAGTTTGCATAAGCACAACGTTGAGAAATAACTCTTGCTGGAGTGACTGCACAAGGCAAAGGACGAACTGTTCCTCTGGGATGGAGACATTACCAAGTTGGCTGTAGCTGTTCCACTGGAGCCCTAGTGGGAATAGCTTGTCTAAGTGTCAGTCTTCTCCCACTACTTGGTGTGTTACTCAGCCTCTTTGGGACCCAACTTCCTCATCTTCAAAATTAGGGGTGAGACCACATGTTCCCTAAAATCTTTTCATCTTGGCTGTTTTATGAGTTAATTAGTGAGATTTGTTTTGCAATAAACACTCACCCAAAATAGTTCTGTGGTCCTCAATATAGGCCGTATGTATGTTCCCATAATCTTGTAATCACCCAAAATAAGAGGGGTTATTCGAAGCAAAGTTCTTCCTTCTTTCCTCCCTCCCACCTCCTTTCCAACCTGACTTTATTGCTTTCTGATAAGCTTAATTGTCTTTTGAGACTAGAGTTGACATTTACAAATAGCCATTTGAGGTAGGTCTTGTAGATAAGTGAGTGGTCAAGCCTGATGTCCCCACCTTGGCTACAGTAGTTTCCCAAAACCCACGCCGTGAACTCTGAAGTGCTCCCTGCCAGTCATGGGGCCACAGTTCACACTTCTTGCCAAATTCAGAATTCCATATGAAAAAATATTCCTAATGTCAAATGATTAAAGCACTAGGGCCTTCTCTTTTGTTTGATCTGTTTATTTTCTTGGTTCTGGAATTTTTAACTGCTGACTTTGGTTTTGGTAATACTAGATACTCCCACTACTTTTTTCTTTAAAACGTGCTGATTCATTCAGTTTCTTAGAGAGATCTTTTGTGTTTCATATGTCAAATTATGTAAACTAATGGTTGCAGAAACATTCTACATTCCAGGTTACTTTAAAAATTAGACCAAAAAAAATTTTTTTTTCAAAGTAAGGATCCATGCCCTGTATAGAGCCCAATGCAGGGCTTGAACTCACAATCCTCAGATCAAGACCTGAGCTGAGACCAAGAGTGGACACCTCACTGTGGCCACCCAGGCACCCTGAGAACCAATCTTTACTTACAATTTACTTTTTAGCTTTCATCAAAGCAGTTGGCCATCACTGAAAGAGAATAAACACTTCTGAGCTTTCTACCATTCTCACAGGTTATAGGATGCCTTCATGGGCATGAATGAATGTTACAGGCAGGTGGTTCCTAGCCAGGTATAACAAGGATACCACTTCTAACCACATCATTGTACAGATGTAGAATAAAAAGCTACTTGGCATGGAGCTGTATTAGGAATTCAGGCAGCACATGGATGGCTAGATCTAAAGAGCCTTTTCAATTCAGTCAGAAAATTCTACATTTCTATCATGCTGATCCCTTTCTTACCGTCTAGATATGTCTGTTGCAGGCAGCTGTCGATAAGGCTCCCAATAATCTTGCCTCTGGGTATTCACTCCTTCATATAATGCCTTCCTCTTAAGTGTGGGTTGGACCTGGTGACCTGCTTCTAAGAAATGGAATACACGAAGCGATGGGATATCATTTCCATGACTCGGTTACAAAAGATTGGGACTTCCGTCTCACCAGCATGCTGTCACTCTTTCTGCTTCTCACTCTGATAAAACAAGTTGCCATATGGATGGCAAGGAACAGAGGTAGCCTGTGGGCCGTCAGAGAATGGAGGCCTCACAACCAGTGAGGAAGTGAACCTGCCAAAACCACGTAAGGGAGCTTTGAGGCAGATCCTTCCGCAGTCAAGCCTTCGGATAAGACTGCAGCCTTGGCTGACAACTAGATGCAGTCTTGTAAGAACCCGGAGAAAGAGGACTTAGCCAGGCTGTGGATTCCTGGAAGCCTGACTCTTGGCTGAGAGAAAGTGTGAGATGATAAGTATTGTCATTTTAAGACACTGAAGAGTCTAAGGATGGGGGGTAATTTGTGCCGCAGTAAATAATCAACACATCACCCAAGATGGTCAAGAATCCTCACTCTCTTAACACTGTTTCCTCTTCCAGAACTCCTTCACATGTGTCAAGTGTTTCGTTTACAGATTTAATTTTACTGAATTTGCTATTAAATGGGTTGGACTCAGTCCTTTCAAAGTCCCCCTCAACTGTAAATCTCAGAGTCAAATTCTTTGCTCCTCCCACCAAAAAATCACTCACCTTTTCACCCTCATGAAATAAGAAGGGTGAACTGGCCACAGTTGCAGGTATGAGACCATCTGGCTGTGCAGGGGCTGCTGCTGTGAGCTGATTCAAGAGCAGGGTGTGCCACCTGATCCCTGCAAGCTCCTTTCCCCTCTCCACTCTGGAGAAGCTCGGGGTCCTCACTGCCAGCCTCCCATCTGGGAGGGCTCTGACTCAAACACTTACTATTTGTTCCTATTGTGGCTCCTGTCTTGTAGCATTAGTTTATATATATCTGTGATGCCTTTCTTGCTTCTTTTGAAAGAGCATTTGAACTTATAGTAAAAGAGTGCCTGAATTCTCCCTTCTGTTCTTCTTTTGAGGGCATTGAGACAAAGACACGTTAAGTGGTGGCCAAACCCTGGACTTCCTTCCTTCAAATGGTAGGGCGTCCTTAACCCTGAACTAGCTTCATTGGCAAATGAACTTTAGGCCTCCTAAGCTTAGGAAGGTGGCGCTCAGACAGACCCCATGCTAAGCATGGAGCCTGACTTGGGGCTTGAGGCTGGACCCCAAGACCCTGAGATCATGACCTGAGCTGAAATCAAGAGTTGGCCACTTAACTGACTGTGCCACCCAGGCACTCCAACTTGGGCTAATTTAAAAAGGACAGGAGCTTCTTATTAAAATGATATTAGATATTGGATAGTTTTCAACATTCCGGAATGGCCAGGGAAAACATAATGGGAAGCTCTGTAGATAGCAACAAATGTCCAGGTCCTATCTGGGAGCTATTATAATGAAGAAACTGCTCTCCAGGATGGCCTGGCAGAACACCTGGCCTGTCCCCACTGACGCTAGAACCCTGTCACTGTCACCTCCAGGAGAAACTAGATGGAGATGCTGCCACGCATCTACCCTCCCTGATACGAGGCCTGTGGGTCTCCCTATACCTCACCCCCAGCAACGCTGGGGAAAGCAAGTGTCTGATGTTTTCAGCTCTTTCAGTGGGAGGTGAGCTCTGCCTCCTTAGGTGGGAGATTGCCCACTGTAGGAGCAGTTTAGATCCTGGGTACCTGCGAGAGAACCAGCCGTCCACGCAGTGAGACCAGACCCCCTGCCCCACTTGACACCCCAGCCTTCTCTGAGCCACGCGACACTTGGGCACCCAAGTGCATGGTGTGGACCCCAGAGCCCATAGGATCATGTGTGAGAACTGCCCCTTCAGCCTGAGCTGTGGCCCCTCATTCGCCAGGACAAAGTCGGACTCTTGTTGCTGTCTTCATGCCTCCTTCCTGACCTCCTCCAAGACACCTGCTGAAGATCTGCTCCTGGGGCAGCCATCTCAGCCACCCAGGCAACAACTCCTCCACCATCCCGGAAGTCAAGGAAAGCATGAAAACTTTTGCCTACATGGAGCATTTCCCCTGTTTTCTGAACAAGCAAGTGGACGAGGGGGTCCTCGCAGGTGTGACAGAGGGTAGAGGGAGGCAGAGCTTGTACTGAAATGTCTTCTGGGTCTGGGTTGAAATGGCTCTCTCCCTCCCAAGTTTCCATCTGCATCTACTGACGTATACAGGGGGGCTCCGGGGAAAAAGCAACTTCAGTTTTGTTCACAACTTAGACTATATAAATCTGTAGGAAGGGCTTGTTGGGACCAGTAGAAGCAGACTATGGAAACTATCAAATTCTTAATGGCTCCGGTATGATAACCAGATGTTTAAATGGGTTCACGCTAAAGAGGAAAGAGCAGGTGGACTTGGGAAACAGACTTGCCTCTGATGTAAGAAACCATCGTAGGACTGTTTCTGCTCCAGGGGAACAATCATGTCTGTCAGTTAAGAAGACAGTTTTACTACTACCCATCAGTTTGGGGCCCAAATAATAGTGTCCCAGCCTCCACAAGTGAGCATGGTATCAAGGGGGAGTTGTTTGCTTATTTGATTCTGTGACTTGCTTTTCCTTGGGCATTTGTGGCTGGGGGAATCAGCAGGTACCCTCAGGGATGGGGTGACAGCAGGAGACAGGCAGCAGGTCAACTCAGAGGTGACTCCTCTGTTGGGCTGCCTGCTAGAATTTGGGATTGGTGGCAATAATTATGCTGAGGCAGCAGCAGCAAGTTGCAGCCAGTCGGTGTGGGGTCTGCACACGGGCATCTCTGCGAAGGTGTGGGGAGCAGTGGCTGCAGGGTCTTAGCTCAGCCAGCATGCCACTAGCAATGGTGGAAGAGTTACAGATAGCGAAGGTGACTCAGGGAAAGAGGGGCCAGAGGCAGTTGTGTACTTGGCCTCAGAGAGGGACTTCTGAGGACCCATGGGGATCACGACAGCATGGTTCCTTGTTCAGTGCGTGATGACAGTAACGGTGATGATAACAGCACGCCAGAGTCTACTCTAAGCGCCTTCCACGGGTTTATTCACGTTGTTCTCACAACCCTATTTTTAAAAAAGATTTTATTTATTTATTTGAGAGAGAGAGAACATGCACAAGAGTGAGGGGGAGTGGGAGAGGGAGAGGGAGAAGCAAGCGGAGAGTCTGGCTGGGACTCCACCCCAGGACCCAGATCAGGACTGGAGCTGAAATCAAGAGTTGGTGGCTTAGCTGACAGAGCCACCCAGGCGCCCCCTCACAACCCTACTAAGTAGGTATTATTATCATCTTCCTTCTACGGCTCGGCCTCGGACAGGACATGTGGCAGGTTGTGTTTTCCAAAGATGGCCACAACCACACGTCCTAACCCACATGTTATTCTGCAGTGTGACTGAAAGATGGGGTCTGGGCCCCTCCACTGGCATCGGAGCAGACTTCTCAATCTGTTGTAGTCTAGAGAATGCCGCAGCAATGAGGCGATGTGACGTCCAAGGCTAGGTCAGAAAGGGGATGAACTTTCCACCTTGCTAAAGAAATACTTGTCCTGCAGCCTTGAGCTGCCATGAGGCCGCCATGCTGTGAGGAAGCTCAAACTAATCCACATGCAGTGACCACATGGAGAGGTCCCCAAACCACAGGAAGAAGGAGGAAGAGGTACCCCGCGAACCCAGCTGCTCCATTCCAAGCCCTGTCTGACTGCAACCACATGAAGGACACTGAGCCAACCAAGCCCTTCTGAAAGTCGCAACCACAGAAACCATGAGAAATAATACACTGATCATTGTTGCTTTAAACCACCAAGTTTGGGGATAATTTATAATGCAGCAACAGAAAAGTAACAACTTGCCCAAGGCTTGTAGGTGGTAAGGCTGAAATTTGAACCATCAGTCTGGCGAACAAAAAGGTAACACATACATACACGAAAGCACTTTTTTTTTGAGATCTCCAGATACACCTGGGGAGGGAAACTGATTCTTGCATAACCATCTGGTGTTCAAAATTCACAAGACCCAGTTATAATTTTATTGTGACCTTATTTGTACCTACAAGTTGATGAGGTCTGAGATATTCAAATTACATGGGAAAGTCAGACCTTTTTCAGAAAAAAAAGTATGCCTGGCTTCTCTCTAGCATGTGAACAGCAAGAGTCAAAACTGCTTTTCTGGGGCACCTGAGTGGCTCAGTTCGCAGGACACTGTCTTGGGGTCATGGGATCTGTGCTCAGCAAACGAGCCTGGGGATTTTCTCTTTTCCTCTCCCTCTGCCCCTCCACTCACCCCTTCCTCTGCGTACTCGCTCACACCCGTGCTCATGACCTCTGTCTCTCAAATAAATAAATACACCTTTAAAAAAGTGCTTCTCAATGACTCACCCTAGAGGGGAAGGGCTGGTTGAAAATTGCAGATTCCCAAGTGTCACTTGAATCTCTGAATCTGCATCTCTTAGAGGTCGGACCTGGAATCTGGATTTTTAGCAACTCTCTTAAGCACCATTAGAATTTGAAAACAACTGCTCTGTGACCATTATTATTTAACCTAGAGAATATTCAAGGTAGGGCTTGTAAAACTGAGCTCCCCAGGGAAATCGTGCACTCACCAGCCCTTCCATCCATGTTGCTGTCTGAATTTGCCTGATCAGAAGGATCACCTGGAGGCTTGACAAAAGTTTACCTTCCTAATAAAAGTGCGCCTTCCTGGGCTCCTGCTCTGCTGGGAATCAGTATGAAGCAAAGCCCAGGAATCTGCATTTTACATTAGGTTGTTAAATGTTCTTTAAGGAACTACACAATCTGATGTGTTTCATGTAGTTACTGGAATACAGATCAGTTCAATTTGGGATAGCATTTACTCAATATGATAATCTTCGCCTTCAAATAGCAGCTTATTTTAGGCCATTGCTTTTGGAAAAACTTAAGTTCACGGAATGCTGCATTTTTCTTTTCTCTGTAGAGGCCAAGATTAAGGTAACAGTAGTCCACATTTGCTGAGCACATACTATATGCCTGGCATGGTGTATTTAACCCTCCTCCAACCTTCCGAGGCAGGTACTCTCCCCATTTGACAGATGCAGATTCTGAGGCGGAGGGAGGCCGACCACCTTCCCGGGTGAACGCAAGTAGTGAAGAGGTGGAGACGCAACCTGCGCTCTTCACCGCCACAACCGGCCTCTCCGCCCTGCTCCAGACCGACCCTCTGATGCCAGCCTGTGCCTTCGTTCAGCGTGCTTTCGTGCAGTGCGTTTCTAGTATCAAAGAGGTTTATCTCGTGCTGTGTGCAACTCACGACCAAAAGGTTACGAGGAGGGGCCTCATTCCTTCTAAAACATACGTTCTATACCAGCAAGGAAAGATCACCAACAAAATTGCTAAAGACAATAAAGCCTTTTGTTAATGATTTTTGAATTATTTATTCTGGGGCTTCCTGTGAATTATGGAGAAGTTCATCGAGTAACAAATAAACAAAATGATAAAATTGCACAGGAGTTGGGTTTGCAGACAACTGCTTTCAACACATGGCCCCACTAGGAAGTCAGCATTGTGCAGGGGGTTGTTTATTTCGTGTTTTGCTTTAAACAGAAAGTACACACATTGATTAACTCGAAAGTGTCCTTGTCTTCACAGAGTGAGGAAAGTGCACGCAGGAAAAGAAAGTGACAAGCAGGGACAGCCGGTGGGCATATGGCTTCCTGCTGGCTGGGATATGGACTGTGGGCAAACTAACTCACCTCTTTGGGAGGCGTATGAGCCTCCTCAGTCTCAGAAATCCTCAGGGAGAAAACCCTCTAAAAACAGGGCTTGTGCACCGCACCACTGTGCAGCCACACAGATTGAATATTCTTGGTGGTAGAATGCGGGAGAAGGCACAGACATTTAGGTAGCTCAGCAGGATGAAAAATGGTCTGGAAACGGCCCGGAAGAGCAAAAAGATGCCCCAACCTACCTCCTGCTGGGACTGTGGGGGAAACACTGATTAGGTCACAGCAGGTCTCCAGCAAGAGACCAGTCTGGCGAGAGTGAGAACCGGGGAACTGGACGCAGGAGTGTGTCTCAGTTACTGTTGTGGCACAGTGTATAACCCCAAGCCTCAGAGGCTTAAAAAACAATTTTTTTTTCCCCATGGTTCTGGGAGTTGACTGGATTCAGCACAGTGGTTTTCACTTGGGTTCCTCAGGCTGTTGCTATGGCTGGGGCTGGAGTTACCGCAAAGCTTTCTTCAGTCCCTGTCTGGTGACTAATGTCGGTTCTCGGTGAGACCTGGGGCTGTTGGCTGAGGGATCTAAACACAGCCTCTCTGTGCTGGCTTCCTCACTGCCCGGTGGCTGGGTTCGGACAGCTAACGTCCCAAGACCATGAGGAAGGAGTATCACCTTTTATGATCTAGCTTCAGAAGGTACAGAGGGTCACTTCTGCCACGGCCACATGGCAGAAGTAACCCTCTTGGACTCACGGACCCTCTTGGACTCAAAGGCACACAGACACCCCTCTTACCCCGACAGGAGCAGGGTCAGCACCGCAGTGTAGAAGAGCCCATGGCCTGGGGGATCTCGTCGCCCCCATCTTAGAAAATGCAATGTGCCATAGAGGGTGAGTACAAAATGCAGAGTATTGGATCGTAAGAATTCAGAGATCTGGCCATTCAAAAGGATTACAAGGGCCGCCCCCATGGGCAACTCCAGTGGAATGAAAGTAAAGGTCATCAGACATGAGGAAGATATGGGGCAATGAGTCAGGGACATTGCACGGCCGTCACGTGGACGCTCAGGAAAGCTGAGGACTTGAGAGAGGTGTGGGGAAGGCAGAGAGGGCAAACACGATTGTAAAAGCTGCAAGTTTTGCCTTTGGTTCTGGGGTGGTAAAAAAAGGAATCCCTGTGGGGAGGGCTTCTCTTTTATTTAGGAAAAGATATTGCTGTAGGCTATTGTTTGTGCAAAGATACTAATATTTAACATTTTTTAGAGTGCTCATTCATTCGTTCAAAATGTATTTGCTAGGTGCCTGCTCTGGCCAGGTCTGTTCTATTTTTTAATTTAATCAATTAATTTATTATTATTATTATTTTTAAAGATTGTGTTTATTTATTTGACAGAGAGAGAGCGAACACAAAAGGGGGAGCAGCAGGCAGCGGGAGAGGGAGAGGGAGAAGCAGGCTGCTTGCTAAGCTGGGAGCCCGATGCCGGGCTCGATCCCAGGACCCAGGGTAATTTACTTATTTATTATTTTTTTAAAAGATTTTATTTACTTATTTTGAGAAAGAATGATAGAGCAGGAGCAGGGCCGAGGGGCCGAGGGTGAGGGAGAAGCAGACTCCCCACTGAGCAGGGAGCCTGATCTCACAACCCTGAGATCTTGACCTGAGCCAAAATCAAGTGTCGGAAGGTTAGCCGGGGCCTCCCAGGGGCCCCTGGGCAGGTCTGGCCTAGATGCTGATCTAGATGTTGATACAGTAGTGAACAAAGCAGACAAGTATCTCTATCCCTGGGAGGTGCATATTTAAATGGAAGAGACACACATAAAAGAGGTGGTTTTTTTCAAGTATAATGCCTATTGTGTTATATGATGGTAAATACTAAGGGAAAAAATCCAGATTCTCTCTGCATTTTAGATCACAGCCCAGGAGCTGAGAGCATGGGAGCCAGACTGCTAGAGCTCGCGTCTCCGTTCTGCAGCTTCATAGCTGTGCGGTGTTTGGCGTCTCTGAGCCTCAGTTTGCTAATCTGTAAACCGTAGAAAACAATAGTTCTTACATCACCAGGTGTTGTCTGGATTAAATGAGTTAATACAGGTAAAGAATTTACAACAGGATGACAGAGACATGAGGCCTGGTGGGGGACGTCACGGGCTTTGGAGTTCCTACTGCCCCTTTGGGATCAAGCTTAGGCTATCCGTTAGGATTCCTGTGCAGGGGTTCATGGGTCTTGGGAGGAAAGGCTCTCTGTGAAGACATATCAAAGGGTCCTCAGGCTGCCCCAGGCTAGTATCTGGGATGGCAGTGTGCAGATGAATTCTCAGCAGACTTCGGGTTTTTGTTTTTTTTTTTTTTTAAGATTTTTTTTTCTTTATTTATCTGACAGAGATCACAAGTAGGCAGAGAGGCAGGCAGAGAGAGAGGAGGAAGCAGGCTCCCTGCAGCGCAGAGAGCCCAATGTGGGGCTCGATCCCAGGACCCTGGGATCATGACCTGAGCCAAAGGCAGAGGCTTAACCCACTGAGCCACCCAGGTGCCCCCAGACTTCGAGGTTTAACCCTGGCTTCAGCCTACTGCAAACCACACGAAAACTATCTGCTTTTACCTTGACACAGGAACAGGACCTTGATACTTACCTTATACAGATCTTAGGAAGTTTAAGTACACCATATCAAGACACTGACACCGTGCCTAGCATTTAGATGTGTGCTCAGTGGATGGCCTCTTCTCCTGGTGGGTCCGCGGGTTGTGAACGTAGGACGTATACTGGCCCACTCCTCATCAGTATTTATAAACGAGCATTTCCTCTGTACTGGTAGTTATGAAATGATATCAGACTCCACTATCCCTTGACTGAGAAAATGATATGTCATTTACCTTGAGTGGTATTTTACTGAAGGGCCCTGGGAGACCTGGGCTTTCACAGAGTCTGCTGTAGAGAGATCTGGCCAGCTGCTTCCCAGACTGTCCTGCTGTATCCTTGCTGTGACCTTTCCCCAAACAAAAAATGTAGAGGATAGCATTCTAACTCAGCAAAGGAAGTCTGGGGTCATGAACAAGCTTATGGAAACATTTTTGGATTTCTGGTTCCGGCATGGTAGATTAAGCCAACACAGAAAATACAAAAATACGAATATAGAAATCTGGGATAAAATGTTTTTGGAAAGAAAAAAAGAAACTTTGCCGTAGAGCCAAGCTTGGCAGAAGAAAGGCACCTCTCCAGATGTTGATGAAAGTTAGACCTTAAAGCCAGCACAGGGAACGGATAGAGTTATAGCTGCACGGCCCAGGGGGACGTGGCCATGGCTGCCGGCCCCGGAAACCAAGGCGATGGGCTAGAGCAGAGATCCCTGCCAGAGTGAACCTGGCCCTCCAATGAATGGGAGTGGGGGGGGGTCTTGGGGAGCACAGAGTGGGGGGTTTCCTGAATGAGGTGGCATTCAAGCTGGTCTCATGCATCCATTCTCCCATTCACTCAGTGCTGTGCCAGGCACTGCACCAGCCACTGGGAATACAAAAGACCCAGCCGCTGGCCTCACGGAGACAGACATTAAGTGAGCAATTACAATGCAGAAGCTCTCTGTGCACACTTTTTAAACAGCTTTATTGAGATACGATTCAAATATGGTAAAATACTTTTTAAAGTGGTTTCAGTATATTCATATAGTTGTGCTTCTACCACCACTATTAAATTCCAGAACATTAAATGACCTCCAAAAGAAAGTCCATACCCATTAGCAGTCACTCCACATTTCCCGTCACCCCAGCCCCTGGTTACCACTAACTTGTCTCTCTCTCTAGCGGTCTGCCTATTCTGGACATCTCATTTAGAGGGACTCGTACAATAGGTAGCCTTTCATGTCTACTCTCACCATGTTTTCAAGGTTCTTCTATGTTGTGAAGCGTGTCAGTATTTAGCTCCTCCCTACGGCTGACCAGTAACATTCCTCTGTATACATACACCACATCTTCTTTATCCATTTGTCAGTTAATGGACGTTTTTGGCCATTAGGAATAATGCTCCTGTGAACACTCATGTGTAAATTTTTGTGTGGACACATGTTTTCAATTCTTTTAGATGCAAACCTAGAAGTGGAATTGCTGGGTCATATGGTAATTCTGTGTTTAACATTTTGAGGAATTGCCAAATTGTTTTCCAAGTGACTGCACCATTTTACATTCCCCATCAGCAATGTATGAAGTTTCCATCTGTGCATAAATTTTGATGTTTACATTCTTGAATTGGAAATCAACCTCCCAGAGTTGTGACCACTAGCAGAAGACCTTGGTTCCCTGTTGAGAGGAAGAAAGGCTGATGAGCGGCTCTGTCCGTCTGGGAGCAGAGTGGCTTCTCTACAACAGGGGTTCTCCTCTGTGAGCCCCCGGCAGGCACAGCCTCCCCTAGCTTCTCCCACAATGAGAGCTCTGTGAGGCAAGGGCTGTTGTTTGTCTTCTCCACTATGGCTCCAACTTTTAAAGTTGTTCCTGCACATAGTAGGTGCTCAATAAATATTTGTGGAATAAATAAATGGACGAGCCTCCTGCTTTGTCTGCACAATCACCTCTTCCTCCTTCTGGGAATAGCAATTTTTTTGTTTGGGAGGACTGCTCCTTCGTAGACTCTCCTATGCGTGTGTGAGGCTGCCATCCCTAGCACTCTTTCTAGCTACAGGGCCCATGAGTGACCTAAGGCTGGTCAACCCGGAATTCTTAATCAGGACTTTAAAAAAATTGGATTGAAGGGACGATAGGCAGTTCCTTTCTGGTAGGAGAAAATGGAGATGCAAGATGGAGGAACTATAGCGGTTACTTTTGCTTCTGGATACACAAAGCTGTCCTGAGAGGACAAAATCAACACACAGAGGTGGGAGATGGGCAGAGAGAGTCCTGATGGGTTTGAGTCCCTGGCCTGGTGAATAGGGTGTGTGTTACCAGAGTCCTCAGTACCACAGATTTTATCTATTTATTTGACGGAGAGATAGAACCAGAGAGCACAAGGTGGGAGGGATGACAGAGGCAGAGAGAGAAGCAGGCTCCTCACTGACCAGGGAACCCCATGCAGGGCTCAGTTTCAGGCCCCTTGGATCATGACCTAAGCAGAAGGCAGATGCCCAACTGACTGAGCCACCCAGGCGGCCCAGAATCCTCACTAGTACAACAGAGGTGGGAAAGCCTTCTAGAAGAACTGGACAGGTAAGCTGTGAATAAGGAGGAGGCTGAAGTCTCCAAGTTGAGAGGTAGTGGAATGAATGTGCAGAATTCAAAGTCTCTTCTGTTGTTCAGCAAAAAACATCAGCAAGAGAGGGAAAAGGCAAGACACAGTGTGGGAGAAGATGTCTGCAATACATGTATTGACAAAGGGTTTGTATCCAGAATATATAAAGAACTTCTATAATCCAATAAGACAGACAACCTGTACCACAAAGCATTGTTGAGGATTTAGAGTATGAGGAAATCTCATACATTGCTAGTGGGAGTTTAAATCGGTATAAGCACTTTGGAAAGCTGCTTGGTGGTATGGTGGACCTGGTGGTACACCACGCAGATCTCCCTTCAAGACAGCCAGCTGCAAGGGGCTGCCAGTCAGCCAGTAGCCTCCAGCTGCCAGTAACCCTCCAGTTGCCATACCTTTGGGCCCACTCCAGTGTTCATGCTGAGGCCATGCCATTTCGAGGCTGCTCCCAGTCAGAACTGCGCATGGCAGACCTACTAGTTCCAGGCTGTCGTGCAGACAGCTCCTGTGACAGACACCTGTAGCCTGGGCCCCCTGTCAGCCTGGCTGAAATCGCAGAGCTTTCACAGTGGTCAGACCCGCACTGTGGTCTGGAGGTTCCCCATGTCCCCATGCTCCCTCTCTCCTTTATCCTTCCCAGACGTCGCCCCCTGTAAAGCTCTTGCCATCCAGTTCCATCTGCTTTGTGGAAGACCTGAACCCACAGAGGGAATATCTGTCTATTCCCACTCCTGAATGTGTTTCCCAATAGAAATGAGTGCTTATGTCCACCAAAAGACATTTATAGGATGTTCATAGCAACGTCATTCATAATAGCTAAAACGGATCAATGTCTGCCAAAAGTGAAGAGAACGGAGAGATAAAATTGTGGTTATGGCCAGGAATGAGACAGGGATATCCACCATTGTTATTTAACATAGTACCGGAAGTCTTAGCCTAAGCAATCAGACAACAAAAAGAAACAAAAGGCATCTAAATCAGCAAAGGAGAAGTTACACTTTCACTATCTGCAGATGACATGATGCTGTATGTTGAAAACCTGAAAGACTCCACCCCAAAATTGCTAGAACTAATACATGAATTCAGCAAATTCGCAAGATACAAAATCAACATATAGAAATCTGTTGCATTTCTGTACACTAATAATGAAGCAGCAAAAAAAGGAATCAAGGAATCAGGATCAGTTCCATTCACAGTTGCACCAAAATAATAACATACCTAGGAATAAACCTAACCAAAGATAGTAAAAGAACTGTACCCTGAAAATTTAGGAATGAAACTGAAGAAGACACAAAGAAATGGAAAAACGTTCATGCTAATGGATTGGAAGAATAAACATTGGTAAAATGTCTATACTACCCAAAGCAATCTATACATTTGATGCAATTCCTGTTAAAATACCACCAGCATTTTTCACAGAGCTAGAACAAACAATCTAAAAATTTGTATGGAACCAAAAAAGACCCCAAATAGAGCAATCCTGAAAACGAAAAAAAAAGTAAGAAGCATCACAGTTTCAGACTTCAAGCTTTAATACAAAGCTGTAGTCATCAAGACAGTATGGTACTGGCATAAAAACAGACACATAGGTCAATGGAACAGAATAGAGAACCAGAAATGGACCCACGGCTATGTGGAGAATTAATCTTTGACAAAGCAGGGAGGAATATCCTACAGAAAAAAGACAGTCTCTTCAACAAATGGTTCTGGGAAAACTGGACAGCAACATTCAGAAGAGTAAAACTGGGCCACTTTCTTACACCACACACAAAAATAAATTCAAAATGGATTAAATACCTAGATGTAAGGCTTGAATCTATAAAAATCCTAGAGGAAAACACAGATGGCAACCTCTTCGACCTCAGCGGTAGCAACTTTTTACTAGACACATCTCTAGAGGAGAAGGAAACAAAAGCAAAAATGAACTAGGGGGGGGGGGGGGCGCCTGGGTGGCTCAGTGGGTTAAGCCTCTGCCTCCGGCTCAGGTCATGATCTCAGGGTCCTGGGACTGAGCCCCGCATCGGGCTCTCTGCTCGGCAGCGAGCCTGCTTCCTCCTCTCTCTGCCTGCCTGTCTGCTTACTTGTGATCTCTGTCAAATAAATAAATAAAACCTTTTAAAAAAATGAACTATGGACACTTCATCAAGATAGGAAACTTCTGCACAATGAAAGAAACAAACAAGACTAAAAGGCAGCCTCTGGGATGGGAGAAGATATTCACAAATGACAGATCTGATAAAGGGTTAATATCCAAAATGTATAAAGAGTTTCTTAAACTCAACACCCCCAAAACAAATAATCCAGTCAAGAAATGGGCAGAAGACATGAATAGTTATTTTGTTCAAAGAAGACATCCAGATGGCCAACAGACACATAAAAAAGTGCTCCCCATCACTCGGCATCAGGGAAACACAAATCAAAACCACAGTGAGATGCCACCTCGCACCTGTCAGAATGGCTAAAACTAACAAGTCAGGAAACAACAGATGCTGGTGAGGATGTGGAGAAAGGGGAACCCTCCTACACTGTTGGTGGGAATGCCAGCTGGTGCAGCCACTCTGGAAAACAGCATGGAGGTTCCTCAAAAAGTTGAAAATAGAGCTACCCTATGACCCAACAACCCTATTACTAGATATTTACCCAAAGGATACAAAAATACTGATTCAAAGGGACCCATGCACCATGACGTTTACAGCAGTATTATCCCAACAGCCAAATTATGGGAAAAGCCCAAATGTTCCTCAACTGATGAATGGATGAAGAAGGTGTGGTACACACACACACACACACACAGAATGGAATATTATTCAATGATTAAGAGGAATGAAATCTTGCCATTTGCAATGATGTGGATGGAATTAGAGTGTGTTATACTGAGTGAAATAAGTTAGTCAGAGAAAGACACCATGTGATTTCACTCATTATGTGGAATTTAAGAAACAAAACAGATAAACATTTGGGAAGGGGTAAGAAAAGAAAAGAGGAGAGAAGGAAGCAAACCATGTAAGACTCTTAACTACAGAGAACAAACTGAGGGTTGATGGAGGGAGGTGGGTAGGGGGATGGGCTGGTGGGTGATGAGTATTGAGGAGGACACTTGTTATCATGGGCACTGGGTGTTATACAAGTGATGAATCACTACATTCTATTCTTTTTTTTTTTTTTTAAAGATTTTATTTATTTATTTGACAGAGAGAGATCACAAGTAGGCAGAGAAGCAGGCAGAGAGAGAGAGAGGAGGAAGCAGGCTCCCTGCTGAGCAGAGAGCCCCATGCGGGACTCGATCCCAGGACCCTGAGATCATGACCTGAGCCGAAGGCAGCGGCTTAACCCACTGAGCCACCCAGGCGCCCAGTACATTCTATTCTTGAAACTATATGTCAACTAACTAGAATTTAATAAAAATTGAAACAAAAAATAAGATAAAAGTATAATAGTGGTTATGCATATAATGGATTATAACACAGCAATGAAAAGTAACAACTGCTGTGTACAATAGCATGGATCAACCTTACAGACATAGTGATAAGTGCAAGAAGCCAGATGATCAATGGCTCTGTCAATATGGAAGGAGGGGGTTGCAGGAGAATGACCTCACTCGGATTTATGGCAACCACTAGAGAATTAGAGTGGTGATCTTTCGAGGACTTTAAGATAACTCCGGGTGATCCCCTCTCCTGGTTTCCATGCTTTTGTGTAATCCCTTCCCTTTCAGTGCAAACTGGACCCAGAGACTAGCTTCTTTTTTCCCCTCTGGCTTTATTGAGAAATAATTCTTATGGAGAGGTCCCAGGGGCCAGAACTAATGAAGGACCTGAGGGCTTGCAGTGGTGTTTGAGTGAGCCTGGAAGAGGCCTCCTGCCTTGAGATGCCTGGCCTGGCTGAGTTGAATGCAGCTTTGTAAGAGACCCTGAGCCAGAGGACCCAGCAGAATGACACCCACATCCCGGACCCACAGAAACTGTGAGAAAATAAGGGATTTTTGTTTTAAGCTGCTGAAGTTGGGGTAATCTGTTACCCAACAATAGATAATGCAAGGACATTGCTTCTTACTCAGAATCACTATATAAAGCTCCTGAAATCTCTGTGAGAGCTGCAACCAGGGAAAAGCTGGCCATCTCCAAGAATGGTGTGTTTCTTTCTTCTCAGAGATGGTGACAATCACACGTTTTGTTGTTGTTGTTGTTGTTTTTAAATCGTGACCATCAGGAAACTCAGAGCCAAATTTATGGTTGAATTTTAATAATTATGCAAGACCTTATGATCTGCTTATCTGTATTCTTACTCCCGGTGTTTCCTTTTATTCTGACTTGTCGTTTTCTTTGTCCTGGTTTTTCAGTTCATTTTTACATTTTTCTGTATCACATTAATTATGTTAAGCCATCTCAAGTTCACCTTACAGAGAAGCAAGGCATTATAAATAATTTTTTTGTCTTCTCATAAATAATTTTTAAGAATATTTAAGTTTGGGGGCGCCTGGGTGGCTCAGTGGGTTAAAGCCGCTGCCTTCGGCTCGGGTCATGATCCCAGGGTCCTAGGATCGAGCCCCGCATTGGGCTCTCTGCTCAGTGGGGAGCCTGCTTCCTCCTCTCTCTCTCTGCCTGCCTCTCTCCCTACTTGTGATCTGTCAAATAAATAAATAAAAATCTTAAAAAAAAAAAAAAAGAATATTTAAGTTTGCACCTGTTGAACGCGGAGGTGTTGGAGGTCGTGGTGGGGCGTATCCGGTAATGAGCTCTGGCGTTGCCAGGGTTAATTTGGATTGGGTCAAAAATATCAAATGATAATGACAAAAAAGGAAAATACGGTGGCAATTGATCGCCATCCCCAGGGGAAGGGGCCAAGGGCTCACTTAGTCACACAGGGTGGTATTTTGGAAATTTATTATTCATCGCACCCAGGCCCCGAAGGCCCTTAGGCGCCGCCCCGCCCCTCCGTTCCCTTCCCCGCCCCTTACTCCCAGAGCCCCGCCCCGCCCCCGGCCACGCCCCTCCTCTCGGTGCCGCCCGCTGCGTGCGCCGCGCCGCCTCCGTCTCCGCCTGGCGGCCCCGCCTCCCGGCCCCGCCTCCCGACGGTTGCGCGCTCCGCCCCCTCCCTCCGCGCCCGCGCGCGCCTTCCCCGCCCCGCCGGGCGCTCTCCTTTCGGGGCGGTTGGGCCGCGCGCCTGTGGGGGCGGGGCCCGGAGCAGGCGGGGGAGCCAATGGGGCGCGGCGGCGGCGGCGGCGGTGGCGGCGGCGGCGGAGGCGGCGGCGGCGGCGGCGGCGGCGGCTGGGTCGGACCCCGACGGGCGGCGGCGGCTGAGGTGGAGGCGGAGGGCGGCGGCGGCGGCGGCGAAGGCGGCGGCGGCGGGGGGAAGATGGCGGCGCCCGTCCTGCTGAGAGTGTCGGTGCCGCGGTGGGAGCGGGTGGCCCGGTATGCAGTGTGCGCCGCCGGGATCCTGCTCTCCATTTACGCCTACCACGTGGAGCGGGAGAAGGAGCGGGACCCCGAGCACCGGGCCCTCTGCGACCTGGGGCCCTGGGTGAAGTGCTCCGCCGCCCTTGCCTCCAGGTAGCCCGGCGCGGGGGAGCGGGGCCGGGAGCGGCCGCGCTGGGTGAGGGCGGGGGCTGGGGGCGGGGAGCGCGGCGGGAGCTCGGGCCTGGGGGCCGGCGGGGACCGGGCCGCGGAGGGACCGACGGCCGCCGCGAGCGCGGCC